>NC_141164.1:17942345-18011516 GCF_053477565.2 Lygodium microphyllum
GAAAGCATGTATTTAATATATATTTTCAATCTTTTTGCTCAAAAATAGCCCAATTACAAAAATATACAAGCTTTTAGCTTTTGAGTTTGCTTTCTACCAAAAATAGGAAAATAAAGCTAATGGACGGTGCCCAAAGAGTCTGGCACGCCCAATCTCAATGTCCAAATAAAAATAACATATCCAGGCGCATAAGCGCATACAAAATAATAATAAATAGTCGATGTCTCTATAGACATAATCAAAATATAGGCGTGGCGCCTATCAAAATATATCCAAAGGTCGGAAACCCGCTAGACTCCAATGCTTTCCTCCGCCACTGCTGCTATCTCTACACATCAACTGAAGCATTCACAATCGTTAGTAAAATAACACAATTAAACCGACAAAAGTGAATACCTAGCAGTCTTCAGCTACATAAATAAATCAACTGGTTAGAAATAAATCCTAACCTTAATTTATTACGAGTGCGCACTCTAAACTCATAAACGTTTATTAATTTAATATGCATTTTGCGGAATCACCCGCTATGGAATCACCCATGTACACACTAAATTAATGAAACGCCCGAAAAGGACAGGCGTCCCCATCAACTTCTCGCACAAAGAATCCTCTTTGCGTATGAGCCCCGGTCATCTAAGTTTACGGAATCCACCGTAAAACCTCACGGAATCCACCGTGGAATATGCCTCCTGGCATCATACCCCCGGGGTGGGATAGCAATTGACCTCAATTGCTATTAGCTCAATGTGGAGCTAACAGAGTGGGGAAAGCATTTAGGTCTCTAGCGTGCATCCATTGTGCTTCTTCTACAGGATGGTTCTTAAATTTCACGAGATATCTAGAGTACCTTCGGCCAGTTCTAGTGGTCATGTAATCAGTGTCTATGATGGCTTCTGGTTCAAGGATTTCAGTCTCTTCTACTAGTAAAGGTGGGTTTTCATAGACAGGGTGGATAGGTAATTGTCCTCTAAATGGTCTCAACAAACTAATATGAAAGGTATTATGAATTTTCCAATGAGATGGCAGTTCTAACTTGAATGCATTGTCATTAATCTTATGAATGATTCTAAATGGTCCGTAGAATCTAGGGGCTAGTTTAACAATTGGATGTCTATCTACACTTTGCAGTCTACGCTTTTCTATTCTAAGCCAAACATAATCATCTACTTTGAAATTCATGGCTTGTCTTTTCTTGTTGGCTTGTTTGGTATATGATTGTTGGGCTTTAGCAATCATATCCTTTACCTCATCAAAAATAGTATTATGCATAACAGCAATATCATCGGCACTTTGGATTCTATTAGACAAAGATGCAACAGGTGTAGATAATCTATGTCCATAAATAACTTCAAAAGGTGCTTTCTTTGTAGATGTGTGCGGTGTATTATTGTAAGCAAACTGTAATAAATGTAAATGAGTATCCCATGTTTGAGGTTTAGAGATAGTGTATGCACGTAAAAGATCTAGAATAGTGCTATTTGTGGCTTCTGTTTGTCCATTTGTTTCTGGATGAAATGCAGATGAGAAATCAATCTTTGTGCCTAGATTTGCAAACAGTGTAATCCAGAAATTATTACAAAATCTAGAATCTCTATCTGAAATAATCACTTTCGGCAATCCATGGTGAGTAAAAACAGTTTTCAAAAATAATTGTGCTGCTTGTGATCCTGTTAAAGTTTTCTTACATGCAATGAAATATGCTTGCTTACTAAATCTATCTACAATTGTCCAAATCATGTCATGGTTAGATTTAGTATTTGGTAATGCAGTAATGAAATCCATAGATATATGTTCCCAAGGTTTAGATGGAATAGATAAAGGCATTAATAACCCATACTGTTTACCATGATGTCTTTTTATTCGTTGACAAATCAAACATTCAGAAACAAAATTAGACACATCTGCATCCATATGCGGCCAATAAAAATCTTCAGTTAACATGCGTAATGTAGAAATGATACCTCTATGACCTTGATATGGGGGACAATGAATTTCATTTAAAATAAAAGATCGGAATGGAATAGTAACACACAGTCTCTTTTCAAAGAACATGAATCCATCATTATATGACAATGAATCAACAGGAATGAAATTATTTTGAACTAATTTTTGCCAATCAGAATGAAAAGTAATATCCTGGTGATATGTGTCTTTCATAGCAATCAAAGAATCAAAAGATATGATAGAAATGTTATGAATTGCAGGTCTTCTACTTAATGCATCGGCAACTACATTTTCTTTTCCAGGTTGGTATTGAATGATAGGATGGAAACTTTGAATGAATGAAGCCCATTTGATATGGCGGTCAGAAATTTGGGGTTGGCTAAGTAGATGTCTAATGCTTTGCTGGTCAGTCTTTATCATGAATTCTGAACCCATTAAATAATGCTTCCATTGTTTCAATGCTTGTACAACTGCTAAGAGTTCCTTGTCATAGGTGGAATATTTAAGCTCAGAGGGTTTCAGCTTAGAACTAGAATATGCTATTGGATGGTTATCTTGCATTAACACGGCTCCTATTCCTGATCCGCTAGCATCGGTCACAACTAAAAAGAATGGTCTGTTAAAGTCAGGCAATTGTAGAACAGGGGCATTGGTCAATGCACGTTTAAGTAAATCAAAGGATTTCTGCTGGTTTTCAGTCCATTGATAAACAATGCCTTTCTTAAGAAGTTTGGTCAGTGGTAAAGCAAGTAATGAGAAATTACGTACAAACTTCCTATAGAAACTAGCAAGACCAAGGAATGAACGTAATTCATGTACATTTTTAGGAATAGGCCAATGCAATATTGCGTCAATTTTCTTAGGATCAACTTTTATTCCTTCTTCTGATACAATATGACCTAGATATTCTATTTCTGTCTTAAAGAATTCACTCTTGTCAGGATTTGCAAACAATTGATTTTCTTTCAGTAATTGAAAAACTAATGATAAATGCTCATAATGCTCTTTTTCACTTTGACTGAATACTAAAATATCATCAAAGAAAACAATCACACAATATTGATATTTTAGAAAAATACGGTTCATCATTCTACTGAAAGTGGCAGGTGCATTAGTTAATCCGAATGGCATAACTAAGAATTCGTAATGGCCAAACTGTGTCCTGAATGCAGTCTTAAATATGTCGGATCTATCTAACCTCACCTGATGATATCCAGATTTAAGGTCAATTTTACTAAATATAGAAGATCCTTGCAGTTTGTCCATAAGGTCATCAACTCTAGGTATAGGATACCTATTCTTTACAGTGATCTTGTTTAATGCTCGGTAGTCAATACACATCCGATAAGTATTATTCTTTTTCTTGACTAAGAGCACAGGTGCACCGAATGGAGAACTGCTAGGTCGAATTAAACCTCTATTTAGTAATTCTTCTACTTGAGTCTGGATTTCTTTTTGCTCTATTTGATTGTGCCTATATGGGGCTTTGCAAGGTGGTTGTGTGCCAGGTATTAGGTCAATTTTATGGTCTTCTGGACGTGATGGAGGTAAACCTGGTGGTAGGTCTTCTGCAAAACAATCCTTAAAATATGCAAGAAATTCCTTATGCCTAGGGTGCATATGAGTTTCTTTTGCGTGCAATTCATTCACCCAAATGAGATATGATTTAGTGTTCTTGCGTAGTGCACGTTTTGCTTGAGTATGCGAAAGCAGTGGAAACATATGAGATGCATGCATACCAAATAATGTAATAGATTTTCCTTGAAAATTTATATTCATTGTGTGTGTGGAATAATCTATATTGGGATTATGTTGGTGTCTCCATGGCATTCCTAGAATAATGTCGCTAGACTGTAATGGGACAACTAAGAAATTTCTTCTTTCAATATATGGACCAATTTGAATTTCTAAATCTTGAACTTCTTGTGTGCCATTGTACCTAGTGCCTAAAAATGCAGCTTTTATGCGATAATGCGTAGGTACTGTATGCAATTTCAATTCCTTTACCAATTTTGCTGAAATAAAGTCATGCGTACTACCGTCATCATGCAATATAATTCTTTCTTTTCCATGCACCATACATTTCATAGTCAACAATGAATGTAAAGTAGGCATACCTGGTAAAGTGTCGGAAGTAGTAGTAGGATCATCTTCTTCTTCAGTGAAATCCGGCATATCCTCATGCTCGTCTTCGTCCATAGCTCCAAGGTAGTTGATATGTGCTGATGGCTTCTTTGAATGAAAATTTGCTGCGAGATGGCCTGGCTGGTGACACTTGTAGCATACGATGGGCTTGGCTTTGGTCACATTATTTGCAATGGCTGGGAGTCTGGGTATATTTGGATTTGCTTGTTGGATAGGCTTAGGATTTGGATTGACAGTGGTTGGTAATGCGGGTGGTTTAGGCCAATTCTTACGGAAAGGTGGTGATGAGAAACGACCTGGATTAAACCTTCTGAAATTGGAATTGAATTGTTTAGATCCATAATTACCGTTTGCTTGGAATGGCTGTGGTCGTCGATCTCTTCCACGTAACTTATCTTCAGTGTCGTGAGCTAAGGAGATGGCATCTTCAAGGGTAGCAGGCTTGAACATATTCACCTCAGCGTAGTAATGTCCAAGAAGTCCAGACATGTACTTCCGCTTATGGGTCGTCTCTGGTACGTCTTCAAGCATGCGTAGCTGTAGGAGTGCATTCCAAAAACGCTCTGTATACTGTGGTATAGGCTCACGGTCGCGTTGTTGCAGTAAATCCCATTGCTTGATTGCCTTCTCATGAAATTGCGGTGGAAGGAAATTTTGCATAAACTTCTTCTTAAAATCTTCCCATGTAGCAGGACATTCTATGCTCTTGCGGACGACAGTCCACCAAAGTGATGCTCTATCTATCAGATGATTAGTAACACACTTGATTTTATCTTTCTCAGGATAAGCTTCCTCATGGAAATAGTCATCAAACTGGCTAATGAATGATAAAACAGTCTTTCCTTCTCTTATGCCATTGAAAGTGCGAAACTTGAAACTTCGTTTACTTATCTTGGATTCCTTGCGAATGGTTTGTGCTTCAAGAGTGGCATCGATGGTACGGCGTATCAAATCTTCAGCTTGAGGTTCTTCTTTATCAGTAGACGCTCCTTGTAGCTTTGTCAATTGCGCTTGCAAGGCTTGCCTAGCTCTTCGCTCTTCGTCCAATTGCAGCATGATAAGATCCAGCTTTTGTTCCATGGTAGGCTCGGGTAGGTCGTCTTCAGCCATAGGATCATCCATAAGTGGGGTAGTCATCCTGTAAAACTCAACAAACCTTTCTCACTCAAAATCAGTTAGCGGGATGAGCGTAGCTCAAATTTGGGGTTACAAGGCTATGTATTTTTGGGTATTTTCTTCTTCAATTTTCAGAAATTCTGAAATATTTCTGTCTCTGTTTGCTGAAAGTACTTCAACGAAGTTGCAGATAGGTAAAACAGCTTGCTGCGAACAACTTTCCAGTTCTGAGTTTTTGCAAACGAACAAGTCTTCTAGGAGTTTCGAGCGTTAGTCAGTTCTGATTTAGTCTGACTTGCAGAGTTGCAGACTTAACAGACTTGCAGGGTTGTGAACTTGCTGAACTTAGCTGACTTGCAGGACTTGCAGTACTTGATTAGTGTCGACTTGCGAAACTTGACTTCTGATGCGCAGGACCCGGAGTTTGCAGACTTGTCAGATCTGTGTGACTTGTGTAGCTTGTGACTTAGTTTGATTATGGAACTTATGGCTTACTAAGCCCAATGTGAATTTGAGGTATCGCGGCATGTTGACGTCGCGTTTGAACTGGGCGAGAACATACTGACGCCGCCCGAGATGAAATTTGTGAAGCTAAGCTTTATTAAAGCTTAACTAAGCTTTATAACTTTTGATTTTTAAGCTTTTAGGCTTGTAGTAATGAAACTTAGCTCTGATTTTTGACGACTTGAAGAAGGAGATGTATGCGTGGTCCTCCGCCGACAGAGCCTGGTCCTTCGCGATCTGAGAGTGGAAACAGGGGTTCTTGATCGCCAGAAGTCTGCCTGTATCGACGGTTCGCGACGAGATTGACTGTAGAGGCCGTTTGTTCCTGGAGCTCCGCCTTCGCCCGAGATTGGTAGCGATTGGAAGCCCTTGATCTCTGCTCCGCTCTGATACCACTGGTGCGCAGATCGGACGCAGGTAGCTCACGTGGTGAATCCTCAAAGGTCCCCAAGAACAAAGTTCTCTACTTTTTAGCACAAAAATCAATGTAAAAGCAAGCACGACATGAGACAAGAGACAAATTGGGTTGAATCTCCCCCATGCCTTGTGTGAGCGCTTCACAAAGCATGTATTTAATATATATTTTCAATCTTTTTGCTCAAAAATAGCCCAATTACAAAAATATACAAGCTTTTAGCTTTTGAGTTTGCTTTCTACCAAAAATAGGAAAATAAAGCTAATGGACGGTGCCCAAAGAGTCTGGCACGCCCAATCTCAATGTCCAAATAAAAATAACATATCCAGGCGCATAAGCGCATACAAAATAATAATAAATAGTCGATGTCTCTATAGACATAATCAAAATATAGGCGTGGCGCCTATCAAAATATATCCAAAGGTCGGAAACCCGCTAGACTCCAATGCTTTCCTCCGCCACTGCTGCTATCTCTACACATCAACTGAAGCATTCACAATCGTTAGTAAAATAACACAATTAAACCGACAAAAGTGAATACCTAGCAGTCTTCAGCTACATAAATAAATCAACTGGTTAGAAATAAATCCTAACCTTAATTTATTACGAGTGCGCACTCTAAACTCATAAACGTTTATTAATTTAATATGCATTTTGCGGAATCACCCGCTATGGAATCACCCATGTACACACTAAATTAATGAAACGCCCGAAAAGGACAGGCGTCCCCATCAACTTCTCGCACAAAGAATCCTCTTTGCGTATGAGCCCCGGTCATCTAAGTTTACGGAATCCACCGTAAAACCTCACGGAATCCACCGTGGAATATGCCTCCTGGCATCAAGAATACCCAAAAATACATAGGCTTGTAACCCCAAATTTAAGCTACGCTCATCCCGCTAACTGATTTTGAGTGAGAAAGGTTTGTTGAGTTTTACAGGATGACTACCCCACATATGGATGATCCTATGGCTGAAGACGATCTACCCGAGCCTACCATGGAACAAAAGCTGGATCTTATCATGTTGCAATTGGAAGAAGAGCGAAGAGCTAGGCAAGCCTTGCAAGCGCAATTGACAAAGCTACAAGGAGCGTCCACTGATAAAGAAGAACCGCAAGCTGAAGATTTGATTCGCCGTACCATCGACGCCACTCTTGAAGCACAAACCATTCGCAAGGAATCCAAGATAAGTAAACGAAGTTTCAAGTTTCGCACTTTCAATGGCATAAGAGAAGGAAAGACTGTTTTATCATTCATTAGCCAGTTTGATGACTATTTCCATGAGGAAACTTATCCTGAGAAAGATAAAATCAAGTGTGTTACTAATCATCTGATAGACAGAGCATCACTTTGGTGGACTGTAGTCCGCAAGAGCATAGAATGTCCTGCTACATGGGAAGATTTTAAGAAGAAGTTCATGCAAAATTTCCTTCCACCGCAATTTCATGAGAAGGCTATCAAGCAATGGGATTTACTTCAACAGCGCGATCGTGAGCCTATTCCACAGTATACAGAGCGTTTTTGGAATGCACTCTTACAGTTACGCATGCTTGAAGACGTACCGGAAACGACACATAAGCGGAAGTATATGTCTGGACTTCTTGGACATTACTACGCTGAAGTGAACATGTTCAAGCCTGCTACCCTTGAAGACGCCATCTCCTTAGCTCACGACACTGAAGATAAGTTACACGGAAGAGATCGACGACCATAGCCATTTCAAGCAAACGGTAGTTATGGATCTAAACAATTCAATTCCAATTTCAGAAGGTTTAATCCAGGTCGTTTTTCCTCACCATCTTTCCGCAAGAATTGGCCTAAACCACCTGCACTACCATCCACTGCCAATTCAAATTCTAGACCCTATTCCACAAGCAAATCCAAATGTACCCAGACTCCCAGCCATTGCAAATAATGTGACCAAAGCCAAGCCCATCGTATGCTACAAGTGTCACCAGCCAGGGCATCTCGCAGCAAATTGTCATTCAAAGAAGCCATCAGCACATATCAACTACCTTGGAGCTATGGACGAAGACGAGCACGAGGATATGCCGGATTTCACTGAAGAAGAAGATGATCCTACTACTACTTCCGGCACTTTACCAGGTATGCCTACTTCACATTCATTGTTGACTACGAAATGTATGGTGCATGGAAAAGAAAGAATTATATTGCATGATGACGGTAGTACCCATGACTTTATTTCAGCAAAATTGGTAAAGGAATTGAAATTGCATACTGTACCTACGCACTATCGCATAAAAGCTGCATTTTTAGGCACTAGGTACAATGGCACACAAGAAGTTCAAGATTTAGAAATTCAAATTGGTCCATATATTGAAAGAAGAAATTTCTTAGTTGTCCCATTACAGTCTAGCGACATTATTCTAGGAATGCCATGGAGACACCAACATAATCCCAATATAGATTATTCCACACACACAATGAATATTAATTTTCAAGGAAAATCTATTACATTATTTGGTATGCATGCATCTCATATGTTTCCACTGCTTTCGCATACTCAAGCAAAATGTGCACTACGCAAGAATACTAAACCATATCTCATTTGGGTAAATGAATTGCATGCAAAGGAAAATCATATGCACCCTAGGCATAAGGAATTTCTCGCATATTTTAAGGATTGTTTTGCAGAAGACCTACCACCAGGTTTACCTCCATCACGTCCAGAAGACCATAAGATTGACCTAATACCTGGCACACAACCACCTTGCAAAGCCCCATATAGGCACAATCAAATAGAGCAAAAAGAAATCCAAAGTCAAGTTGAAGAATTACTAAATAGAGGCTTAATTCGACCTAGCAGTTCTCCATTCGGTGCACCTGTGCTCTTAGTCAAGAAAAAGAATAATACTTATCGGATGTGTATTGACTACCGAGCATTAAACAAGATCACTGTAAAGAATAGGTATCCTATACCTAGAGTTGATGACCTTATGGACAAACTGCAAGGATCTTCTATATTTAGTAAAATTGACCTTAAGTCTGGATATCATCAGGTGAGGCTAGACAGATCCGACATATTTAAGACTGCATTCAGGACACAGTTTGGCCATTACGAATTCTTAGTCATGCCATTTGGATTAACTAATGCACCTGCTACTTTCAGTAGAATGATGAACCGTATTTTTCTAAAATATCAATATTGTGTCATTGTTTTCTTTGATGATATTTTAGTGTTCAGTCAAAGTGAAAAAGAGCATTATGAGCATTTATCATTAGTTTTTCAATTACTGAAAGAAAATCAATTGTTTGCAAATCCTGACAAGAGTGAATTCTTTAAGACAGAAATAGAATATCTAGGTCATATTGTATCAAAAGAAGGAATTAAAGTTGATCCTAAGAAAATTGATGCAATATTGCATTGGCCTGTTCCTAAAAATGTACATGAATTACGCTCATTCCTTGGTCTTGCTAGTTTCTATAGGAAGTTTGTACGTAATTTCTCATTACTTGCTTTACCATTGACCAAACTTCTTAAGAAAGGAATTGTTTACCAACGGACTGAAAATCAGCAGAAATCCTTTGACTTACTCAAACGTGCATTAACCAATGCCCCTGTTCTACAATTGCCTGACTTTAACAGACCATTCTTTTTAGTTGTGACCGATGCTAGCGGATCAGGAATAGGAGCCGTGCTACTGCAAGACAACCATCCAATAGCATATTCTAGTTCTAAGCTGAAACCCTCTGAGCTCAAACATTCCACTTATGACAAGGAACTCTTAGCAGTTGTACAAGCATTAAAACAATGGAAGCATTATTTAACGGGTTCAGAATTCATGATAAAGACCGACCGGCAAAGCATTAGACATCTACTTAGTCAACCCCAAATTTCTGACCGTCATATCAAATGGGCTTCATTCATTCAAAGTTTCCATCCTATCATTCAATACCAACCTGGAAAAGAAAATGTAGTTGCTGATGCATTGAGTAGAAGACCTGCAATTCATAATATTTCTATCATATCTTTTGATTCATTGACTGCTATGAAAGACACATATCACCAGGATATTACTTTTCATTCTGATTGGCAAAAATTAGTTCAAAATAATTTCATTCCTGTTGATTCATTCTCATATAATGATGGATTCATGTTCTTTGAAAAGAGACTGTGTGTTACTATTCCATTCCGATCTTTTGTTTTGAATGAAATCCATTGTCCCCCATATCAAGGTCATAGAGGTATCATCTCTACATTACGCATGTTAACTGAAGATTTTTATTGGCCGCGTATGGATGCAGATGTATCTAATTTTGTTTCTGAATGTCTGATTTGTCAAAGAATAAAGAGACATCATGGTAAACAGTATGGATTATTAATGCCTTTGTCTATTCCATCTAAACCTTGGGAACATATATCTATGGATTTCATTACTGGCTTACCAAATACTAAATCTAACCATGACATGATTTGGACAATTGTAGATAGATTTAGTAAGCGAGCATATTTTATTGCATGTAAGAAAACTTTAAGAGCATCACAAGCAGCACAGTTATTTTTGAAAACTGTTTTTACTAACCATGGATTGCCAAAAGTGATTATTTCAGATAGAGATTCTAGATTTTGTAATAATTTTTAGATTACACTGTTTGCAAATCTAGGCACAAAGATTGATTTCTCATCTGCATTTCATCCAGAAACAAATGGACAAACAGAAGCCACAAATAGCACCATTCTAGATCTTTTACGTGCATACACTATCTCTAAACCTCAGACATGGGATACTCATTTACATTTATTACAGTTTGCATATAACAATACACCGCACACATCTACAAAGAAAGCACCTTTTGAAGTTATTTATGGATATAGATTCTCTACACCTGTTGCATCTTTGTCTAATAGAATACAAAGTGCCGATGATATTGCTGTTATGCATAACACTATTTTTTATGAGGTCAAGGATATGATTGCTAAAGCCCAACAATCATATACCAAACAAGCCAACAAGAAAAGACAAGCTATGAATTTCAAAGTTGATGATTATGTTTGGCTTAGAATAGAAAAGCGTAGACTGCAAAGTGTAGATAGACATCCGGTTGTCAAATTAGCTCCTAGATTCTACGGACCATTTAGAATCATTCATAAGATTAATGACAATGCATTCAAGTTAGAACTGCCGTCTCATTGGAAAATTCGTAATACATTTCATATTAGTTTATTGAGACCATTTAGAGGCCAATTACCTATCCACCCTGTCTATGAAAACCCACCTTTACTAGAAGAAGAGACTGAAATACTTGAACCAGAAGCCATTATAGACACTGACTACATGACCACTAGAACTGGCCGAAGGTATTCTAGATATCTAGTAAAATTTAAGAACCATCCTGTAGAGGAAGCACAATGGATGCACGCTAGAGACCTAAATGCTTTCCCCACTCTGTTAGCTCCACATTGAGCTAATAGCAATTGAGGTCAATTGCTATCCCACCCCGGGGGTATGATGCCAGGAGGCATATTCCACGGTGGATTCCGTGAGGTTTTACGGTGGATTCCGTAAACTTAGATGACCGGGGCTCATACGCAAAGAGGATTCTTTGTGCGAGAAGTTGATGGGGACGCCTGTCCTTTTCGGGCGTTTCATTAATTTAGTGTGTACATGGGTGATTCCATAGCGGGTGATTCCGCAAAATGCATATTAAATTAATAAACGTTTATGAGTTTAGAGTGCGCACTCGTAATAAATTAAGGTTAGGATTTATTTCTAACCAGTTGATTTATTTATGTAGCTGAAGACTGCTAGGTATTCACTTTTGTCGGTTTAATTGTGTTATTTTACTAACGATTGTGAATGCTTCAGTTGATGTGTAGAGATAGCAGCAGTGGCGGAGGAAAGCATTGGAGTCTAGCGGGTTTTCGACTCTTGGACTAGATTTTGATAGGCGCCACGCCTATATTTTGTTATGTCTATTGAGACATCGATTATTTATTATTATTTTGTATGCGCTTATGCGCCTGGATATGTTATTTCTATTTGGACATTGAGATTGGGCGTGCCAGACACTATGGGCACCGTCCATTAGCTTTATTTTCCTATTTTTGGTAGAAAGCAAACTCAAAAGCTAAAAGCTTGTCATATTTTTGTAATTGGGCTATTATTGAGCATGAAGATTGGAAATATACATTAAATACATGCTTTGTGAAGCGCTCACACAAGGCATGGGGGAGATTGAACCCAATTTGTCTCTTGCCTCTTGTCGTGCTTGCTTTTACATGGGTTTTTGTGCTAAAAAGTAGAGTACTTTGTTCTTGGGGACCTTCCGGGATTCACCACGTGAGCTATCTGCGTCCGATCTGCGCACCAGTGGTATCAGAGCGGAGCAGAGATCAAGAGCTTCCAATCGCTACCAATCTCGGGCGAAGGCGGAGCTCCAGGAACAAACGGCCTCTACAGTCAATCTCGTCGCGAACCGTCGATACAGGCAGACTTCTGGCGATCAAGAACCCCTGTTTCCACTGTCAAATCGCGAAGGACCAGGCTCTGCAGGCGGAGGACCACGCAATCATCTCCATCAACAAGTCGTTGAAAACCAGTGAGAAAGCTCTTAATCTTCTTTACTCAAAGCTTAATTACAAAGCTTTAAAAGCTTAAAAGAAGCTTTAGCTTCTTCAAAATCATCTCGAAGCATCAGAAGATAGGTTCGAAATTTCCGCGTTGAAAAAAAAACGCCCCCCCCCCCCCCACGAAAAAAAACGGCGGCCTCTGCTAGTCCTCCTTAAGCTCTTAATCACTTAAGCTTAAGCTTAATCATTTAAGCTTAAGGCTTCTTGCAAGTTACACAGGGTAGAGAAGTCGATATACTCCGGGTCTCGCACTCCTGAAGTCAAGTTCCGTAAGTCGACGGTAATCAAGTTCTGCAAGTTCTGCAAGTCGGCCTAAGTCCAGCAAGTCCACAACTCTGCAAGTCTGCTAAGTCTGCAACTCTGCAAGTCAGACTAAATCAGAACTGACTAGTGCTTAAAACTCATAGAAGACTTGTTCGTATGCAAAAACTCTGAACTGGAAAGTTGTTCGCAGCAAGCTGTTCTACCTAAATACAAGCTCGTTGAAGTACTTTCAGCAAACGGAGACAGAAATATTGCAGAATTTCTGAAAATTGAAGAAGAGAATACCCAAAAATACATAGCCTTGTAACCCCAAATTTGAGCTACGCTCATCCCGCTAACTGATTTTGAGTGAGAAAGGTTTGTTGAGTTTTACAGGATGACTACCCCACATATGGATGATCCTATGGCTGAAGACGATCTACCCGAGCCTACCATGGAACAAAAGCTGGATCTTATCATGTTGCAATTGGAAGAAGAGCGAAGAGCTAGGCAAGCCTTGCAAGCGCAATTGACAAAGCTACAAGGAGCGTCCACTGATAAAGAAGAACCGCAAGCTGAAGATTTGATTCGCCGTACCATCGACGCCACTCTTGAAGCACAAACCATTCGCAAGGAATCCAAGATAAGTAAACGAAGTTTCAAGTTTCGCACTTTCAATGGCATAAGAGAAGGAAAGACTGTTTTATCATTCATTAGCCAGTTTGATGACTATTTCCATGAGGAAACTTATCCTGAGAAAGATAAAATCAAGTGTGTTACTAATCATCTGATAGACAGAGCATCACTTTGGTGGACTGTAGTCCGCAAGAGCATAGAATGTCCTGCTACATGGGAAGATTTTAAGAAGAAGTTCATGCAAAATTTCCTTCCACCGCAATTTCATGAGAAGGCTATCAAGCAATGGGATTTACTTCAACAGCGCGATCGTGAGCCTATTCCACAGTATACAGAGCGTTTTTGGAATGCACTCTTACAGTTACGCATGCTTGAAGACGTACCGGAAACGACACATAAGCGGAAGTATATGTCTGGACTTCTTGGACATTACTACGCTGAAGTGAACATGTTCAAGCCTGCTACCCTTGAAGACGCCATCTCCTTAGCTCACGACACTGAAGATAAGTTACACGGAAGAGATCGACGACCACAGCCATTTCAAGCAAACGGTAGTTATGGATCTAAACAATTCAATTCCAATTTCAGAAGGTTTAATCCAGGTCGTTTTTCCTCACCATCTTTCCGCAAGAATTGGCCTAAACCACCTGCACTACCATCCACTGCCAATTCAAATTCTAGACCCTATTCCACAAGCAAATCCAAATGTACCCAGACTCCCAGCCATTGCAAATAATGTGACCAAAGCCAAGCCCATCGTATGCTACAAGTGTCACCAGCCAGGGCATCTCGCAGCAAATTGTCATTCAAAGAAGCCATCAGCACATATCAACTACCTTGGAGCTATGGACGAAGACGAGCACGAGGATATGCCGGATTTCACTGAAGAAGAAGATGATCCTACTACTACTTCCGGCACTTTACCAGGTATGCCTACTTCACATTCATTGTTGACTACGAAATGTATGGTGCATGGAAAAGAAAGAATTATATTGCATGATGACGGTAGTACCCATGACTTTATTTCAGCAAAATTGGTAAAGGAATTGAAATTGCATACTGTACCTACGCACTATCGCATAAAAGCTGCATTTTTAGGCACTAGGTACAATGGCACACAAGAAGTTCAAGATTTAGAAATTCAAATTGGTCCATATATTGAAAGAAGAAATTTCTTAGTTGTCCCATTACAGTCTAGCGACATTATTCTAGGAATGCCATGGAGACACCAACATAATCCCAATATAGATTATTCCACACACACAATGAATATTAATTTTCAAGGAAAATCTATTACATTATTTGGTATGCATGCATCTCATATGTTTCCACTGCTTTCGCATACTCAAGCAAAACGTGCACTACGCAAGAATACTAAACCATATCTCATTTGGGTAAATGAATTGCATGCAAAGGAAAATCATATGCACCCTAGGCATAAGGAATTTCTCGCATATTTTAAGGATTGTTTTGCAGAAGACCTACCACCAGGTTTACCTCCATCACGTCCAGAAGACCATAAGATTGACCTAATACCTGGCACACAACCACCTTGCAAAGCCCCATATAGGCACAATCAAATAGAGCAAAAAGAAATCCAGAGTCAAGTTGAAGAATTACTAAATAGAGGCTTAATTCGACCTAGCAGTTCTCCATTCGGTGCACCTGTGCTCTTAGTCAAGAAAAAGAATAATACTTATCGGATGTGTATTGACTACCGAGCATTAAACAAGATCACTGTAAAGAATAGGTATCCTATACCTAGAGTTGATGACCTTATGGACAAACTGCAAGGATCTTCTATATTTAGTAAAATTGACCTTAAGTCTGGATATCATCAGGTGAGGCTAGACAGATCCGACATATTTAAGACTGCATTCAGGACACAGTTTGGCCATTACGAATTCTTAGTCATGCCATTTGGATTAACTAATGCACCTGCTACTTTCAGTAGAATGATGAACCGTATTTTTCTAAAATATCAATATTGTGTCATTGTTTTCTTTGATGATATTTTAGTGTTCAGTCAAAGTGAAAAAGAGCATTATGAGCATTTATCATTAGTTTTTCAATTACTGAAAGAAAATCAATTGTTTGCAAATCCTGACAAGAGTGAATTCTTTAAGACAGAAATAGAATATCTAGGTCATATTGTATCAAAAGAAGGAATTAAAGTTGATCCTAAGAAAATTGATGCAATATTGCATTGGCCTGTTCCTAAAAATGTACATGAATTACGCTCATTCCTTGGTCTTGCTAGTTTCTATAGGAAGTTTGTACGTAATTTCTCATTACTTGCTTTACCATTGACCAAACTTCTTAAGAAAGGAATTGTTTACCAACGGACTGAAAATCAGCAGAAATCCTTTGACTTACTCAAACGTGCATTAACCAATGCCCCTGTTCTACAATTGCCTGACTTTAACAGACCATTCTTTTTAGTTGTGACCGATGCTAGCGGATCAGGAATAGGAGCCGTGCTACTGCAAGACAACCATCCAATAGCATATTCTAGTTCTAAGCTGAAACCCTCTGAGCTCAAACATTCCACTTATGACAAGGAACTCTTAGCAGTTGTACAAGCATTAAAACAATGGAAGCATTATTTAACGGGTTCAGAATTCATGATAAAGACCGACCGGCAAAGCATTAGACATCTACTTAGTCAACCCCAAATTTCTGACCGTCATATCAAATGGGCTTCATTCATTCAAAGTTTCCATCCTATCATTCAATACCAACCTGGAAAAGAAAATGTAGTTGCTGATGCATTGAGTAGAAGACCTGCAATTCATAATATTTCTATCATATCTTTTGATTCATTGACTGCTATGAAAGACACATATCACCAGGATATTACTTTTCATTCTGATTGGCAAAAATTAGTTCAAAATAATTTCATTCCTGTTGATTCATTCTCATATAATGATGGATTCATGTTCTTTGAAAAGAGACTGTGTGTTACTATTCCATTCCGATCTTTTGTTTTGAATGAAATCCATTGTCCCCCATATCAAGGTCATAGAGGTATCATCTCTACATTACGCATGTTAACTGAAGATTTTTATTGGCCGCGTATGGATGCAGATGTATCTAATTTTGTTTCTGAATGTCTGATTTGTCAAAGAATAAAGAGACATCATGGTAAACAGTATGGATTATTAATGCCTTTGTCTATTCCATCTAAACCTTGGGAACATATATCTATGGATTTCATTACTGGCTTACCAAATACTAAATCTAACCATGACATGATTTGGACAATTGTAGATAGATTTAGTAAGCGAGCATATTTTATTGCATGTAAGAAAACTTTAAGAGCATCACAAGCAGCACAGTTATTTTTGAAAACTGTTTTTACTAACCATGGATTGCCAAAAGTGATTATTTCAGATAGAGATTCTAGATTTTGTAATAATTTTTAGATTACACTGTTTGCAAATCTAGGCACAAAGATTGATTTCTCATCTGCATTTCATCCAGAAACAAATGGACAAACAGAAGCCACAAATAGCACCATTCTAGATCTTTTACGTGCATACACTATCTCTAAACCTCAGACATGGGATACTCATTTACATTTATTACAGTTTGCATATAACAATACACCGCACACATCTACAAAGAAAGCACCTTTTGAAGTTATTTATGGATATAGATTCTCTACACCTGTTGCATCTTTGTCTAATAGAATACAAAGTGCCGATGATATTGCTGTTATGCATAACACTATTTTTTATGAGGTCAAGGATATGATTGCTAAAGCCCAACAATCATATACCAAACAAGCCAACAAGAAAAGACAAGCTATGAATTTCAAAGTTGATGATTATGTTTGGCTTAGAATAGAAAAGCGTAGACTGCAAAGTGTAGATAGACATCCGGTTGTCAAATTAGCTCCTAGATTCTACGGACCATTTAGAATCATTCATAAGATTAATGACAATGCATTCAAGTTAGAACTGCCGTCTCATTGGAAAATTCATAATACATTTCATATTAGTTTATTGAGACCATTTAGAGGCCAATTACCTATCCACCCTGTCTATGAAAACCCACCTTTACTAGAAGAAGAGACTGAAATACTTGAACCAGAAGCCATTATAGACACTGACTACATGACCACTAGAACTGGCCGAAGGTATTCTAGATATCTAGTAAAATTTAAGAACCATCCTGTAGAGGAAGCACAATGGATGCACGCTAGAGACCTAAATGCTTTCCCCACTCTGTTAGCTCCACATTGAGCTAATAGCAATTGAGGTCAATTGCTATCCCACCCCGGGGGTATGATGCCAGGAGGCATATTCCACGGTGGATTCCGTGAGGTTTTACGGTGGATTCCGTAAACTTAGATGACCGGGGCTCATACGCAAAGAGGATTCTTTGTGCGAGAAGTTGATGGGGACGCCTGTCCTTTTCGGGCGTTTCATTAATTTAGTGTGTACATGGGTGATTCCATAGCGGGTGATTCCGCAAAATGCATATTAAATTAATAAACGTTTATGAGTTTAGAGTGCGCACTCGTAATAAATTAAGGTTAGGATTTATTTCTAACCAGTTGATTTATTTATGTAGCTGAAGACTGCTAGGTATTCACTTTTGTCGGTTTAATTGTGTTATTTTACTAACGATTGTGAATGCTTCAGTTGATGTGTAGAGATAGCAGCAGTGGCGGAGGAAAGCATTGGAGTCTAGCGGGTTTTCGACTCTTGGACTAGATTTTGATAGGCGCCACGCCTATATTTTGTTATGTCTATTGAGACATCGATTATTTATTATTATTTTGTATGCGCTTATGCGCCTGGATATGTTATTTCTATTTGGACATTGAGATTGGGCGTGCCAGACACTATGGGCACCGTCCATTAGCTTTATTTTCCTATTTTTGGTAGAAAGCAAACTCAAAAGCTAAAAGCTTGTCATATTTTTGTAATTGGGCTATTATTGAGCATGAAGATTGGAAATATACATTAAATACATGCTTTGTGAAGCGCTCACACAAGGCATGGGGGAGATTGAACCCAATTTGTCTCTTGCCTCTTGTCGTGCTTGCTTTTACATGGGTTTTTGTGCTAAAAAGTAGAGTACTTTGTTCTTGGGGACCTTCCGGGATTCACCACGTGAGCTATCTGCGTCCGATCTGCGCACCAGTGGTATCAGAGCGGAGCAGAGATCAAGAGCTTCCAATCGCTACCAATCTCGGGCGAAGGCGGAGCTCCAGGAACAAACGGCCTCTACAGTCAATCTCGTCGCGAACCGTCGATACAGGCAGACTTCTGGCGATCAAGAACCCCTGTTTCCACTGTCAGATCGCGAAGGACCAGGCTCTGCAGGCGGAGGACCACGCAATCATCTCCATCAACAAGTCGTTGAAAACCAGTGAGAAAGCTCTTAATCTTCTTTACTCAAAGCTTAATTACAAAGCTTTAAAAGCTTAAAAGAAGCTTTAGCTTCTTCAAAATCATCTCGAAGCATCAGAAGATAGGTTCGAAATTTCCGCGTTGAAAAAAAAACGCCCCCCCCCCCCCTCACGAAAAAAAACGGCGGCCTCTGCTAGTCCTCCTTAAGCTCTTAATCACTTAAGCTTAAGCTTAATCATTTAAGCTTAAGGCTTCTTGCAAGTTACACAGGGTAGAGAAGTCGATATACTCCGGGTCTCGCACTCCTGAAGTCAAGTTCCGTAAGTCGACGGTAATCAAGTTCTGCAAGTTCTGCAAGTCGGCCTAAGTCCAGCAAGTCCACAACTCTGCAAGTCTGCTAAGTCTGCAACTCTGCAAGTCAGACTAAATCAGAACTGACTAGTGCTTAAAACTCATAGAAGACTTGTTCGTATGCAAAAACTCTGAACTGGAAAGTTGTTCGCAGCAAGCTGTTCTACCTAAATACAAGCTCGTTGAAGTACTTTCAGCAAACGGAGACAGAAATATTGCAGAATTTCTGAAAATTGAAGAAGAGAATACCCAAAAATACATAGCCTTGTAACCCCAAATTTGAGCTACGCTCATCCCGCTAACTGATTTTGAGTGAGAAAGGTTTGTTGAGTTTTACAGGATGACTACCCCACATATGGATGATCCTATGGCTGAAGACGATCTACCCGAGCCTACCATGGAACAAAAGCTGGATCTTATCATGTTGCAATTGGAAGAAGAGCGAAGAGCTAGGCAAGCCTTGCAAGCGCAATTGACAAAGCTACAAGGAGCGTCCACTGATAAAGAAGAACCGCAAGCTGAAGATTTGATTCGCCGTACCATCGACGCCACTCTTGAAGCACAAACCATTCGCAAGGAATCCAAGATAAGTAAACGAAGTTTCAAGTTTCGCACTTTCAATGGCACAAGAGAAGGAAAGACTGTTTTATCATTCATTAGCCAGTTTGATGACTATTTCCATGAGGAAACTTATCCTGAGAAAGATAAAATCAAGTGTGTTACTAATCATCTGATAGACAGAGCATCACTTTGGTGGACTGTAGTCCGCAAGAGCATAGAATGTCCTGCTACATGGGAAGATTTTAAGAAGAAGTTCATGCAAAATTTCCTTCCACCGCAATTTCATGAGAAGGCTATCAAGCAATGGGATTTACTTCAACAGCGCGATCGTGAGCCTATTCCACAGTATACAGAGCGTTTTTGGAATGCACTCTTACAGTTACGCATGCTTGAAGACGTACCAGAAACGACACATAAGCGGAAGTATATGTCTGGACTTCTTGGACATTACTACGCTGAAGTGAACATGTTCAAGCCTGCTACCCTTGAAGACGCCATCTCCTTAGCTCACGACACTGAAGATAAGTTACACGGAAGAGATCGACGACCACAGCCATTTCAAGCAAACGGTAGTTATGGATCTAAACAATTCAATTCCAATTTCAGAAGGTTTAATCCAGGTCGTTTTTCCTCACCATCTTTCCGCAAGAATTGGCCTAAACCACCTGCACTACCATCCACTGCCAATTCAAATTCTAGACCCTATTCCACAAGCAAATCCAAATGTACCCAGACTCCCAGCCATTGCAAATAATGTGACCAAAGCCAAGCCCATCGTATGCTACAAGTGTCACCAGCCAGGGCATCTCGCAGCAAATTGTCATTCAAAGAAGCCATCAGCACATATCAACTACCTTGGAGCTATGGACGAAGACGAGCACGAGGATATGCCGGATTTCACTGAAGAAGAAGATGATCCTACTACTACTTCCGGCACTTTACCAGGTATGCCTACTTCACATTCATTGTTGACTACGAAATGTATGGTGCATGGAAAAGAAAGAATTATATTGCATGATGACGGTAGTACCCATGACTTTATTTCAGCAAAATTGGTAAAGGAATTGAAATTGCATACTGTACCTACGCACTATCGCATAAAAGCTGCATTTTTAGGCACTAGGTACAATGGCACACAAGAAGTTCAAGATTTAGAAATTCAAATTGGTCCATATATTGAAAGAAGAAATTTCTTAGTTGTCCCATTACAGTCTAGCGACATTATTCTAGGAATGCCATGGAGACACCAACATAATCCCAATATAGATTATTCCACACACACAATGAATATTAATTTTCAAGGAAAATCTATTACATTATTTGGTATGCATGCATCTCATATGTTTCCACTGCTTTCGCATACTCAAGCAAAACGTGCACTACGCAAGAATACTAAACCATATCTCATTTGGGTAAATGAATTGCATGCAAAGGAAAATCATATGCACCCTAGGCATAAGGAATTTCTCGCATATTTTAAGGATTGTTTTGCAGAAGACCTACCACCAGGTTTACCTCCATCACGTCCAGAAGACCATAAGATTGACCTAATACCTGGCACACAACCACCTTGCAAAGCCCCATATAGGCACAATCAAATAGAGCAAAAAGAAATCCAGAGTCAAGTTGAAGAATTACTAAATAGAGGCTTAATTCGACCTAGCAGTTCTCCATTCGGTGCACCTGTGCTCTTAGTCAAGAAAAAGAATAATACTTATCGGATGTGTATTGACTACCGAGCATTAAACAAGATCACTGTAAAGAATAGGTATCCTATACCTAGAGTTGATGACCTTATGGACAAACTGCAAGGATCTTCTATATTTAGTAAAATTGACCTTAAGTCTGGATATCATCAGGTGAGGCTAGACAGATCCGACATATTTAAGACTGCATTCAGGACACAGTTTGGCCATTACGAATTCTTAGTCATGCCATTTGGATTAACTAATGCACCTGCTACTTTCAGTAGAATGATGAACCGTATTTTTCTAAAATATCAATATTGTGTCATTGTTTTCTTTGATGATATTTTAGTGTTCAGTCAAAGTGAAAAAGAGCATTATGAGCATTTATCATTAGTTTTTCAATTACTGAAAGAAAATCAATTGTTTGCAAATCCTGACAAGAGTGAATTCTTTAAGACAGAAATAGAATATCTAGGTCATATTGTATCAAAAGAAGGAATTAAAGTTGATCCTAAGAAAATTGATGCAATATTGCATTGGCCTGTTCCTAAAAATGTACATGAATTACGCTCATTCCTTGGTCTTGCTAGTTTCTATAGGAAGTTAGTACGTAATTTCTCATTACTTGCTTTACCATTGACCAAACTTCTTAAGAAAGGAATTGTTTACCAACGGACTGAAAATCAGCAGAAATCCTTTGACTTACTCAAACGTGCATTAACCAATGCCCCTGTTCTACAATTGCCTGACTTTAACAGACCATTCTTTTTAGTTGTGACCGATGCTAGCGGATCAGGAATAGGAGCCGTGCTACTGCAAGACAACCATCCAATAGCATATTCTAGTTCTAAGCTGAAACCCTCTGAGCTCAAACATTCCACTTATGACAAGGAACTCTTAGCAGTTGTACAAGCATTAAAACAATGGAAGCATTATTTAACGGGTTCAGAATTCATGATAAAGACCGACCGGCAAAGCATTAGACATCTACTTAGTCAACCCCAAATTTCTGACCGTCATATCAAATGGGCTTCATTCATTCAAAGTTTCCATCCTATCATTCAATACCAACCTGGAAAAGAAAATGTAGTTGCTGATGCATTGAGTAGAAGACCTGCAATTCATAATATTTCTATCATATCTTTTGATTCATTGACTGCTATGAAAGACACATATCACCAGGATATTACTTTTCATTCTGATTGGCAAAAATTAGTTCAAAATAATTTCATTCCTGTTGATTCATTCTCATATAATGATGGATTCATGTTCTTTGAAAAGAGACTGTGTGTTACTATTCCATTCCGATCTTTTGTTTTGAATGAAATCCATTGTCCCCCATATCAAGGTCATAGAGGTATCATCTCTACATTACGCATGTTAACTGAAGATTTTTATTGGCCGCGTATGGATGCAGATGTATCTAATTTTGTTTCTGAATGTCTGATTTGTCAAAGAATAAAGAGACATCATGGTAAACAGTATGGATTATTAATGCCTTTGTCTATTCCATCTAAACCTTGGGAACATATATCTATGGATTTCATTACTGGCTTACCAAATACTAAATCTAACCATGACATGATTTGGACAATTGTAGATAGATTTAGTAAGCGAGCATATTTTATTGCATGTAAGAAAACTTTAAGAGCATCACAAGCAGCACAGTTATTTTTGAAAACTGTTTTTACTAACCATGGATTGCCAAAAGTGATTATTTCAGATAGAGATTCTAGATTTTGTAATAATTTTTAGATTACACTGTTTGCAAATCTAGGCACAAAGATTGATTTCTCATCTGCATTTCATCCAGAAACAAATGGACAAACAGAAGCCACAAATAGCACCATTCTAGATCTTTTACGTGCATACACTATCTCTAAACCTCAGACATGGGATACTCATTTACATTTATTACAGTTTGCATATAACAATACACCGCACACATCTACAAAGAAAGCACCTTTTGAAGTTATTTATGGATATAGATTCTCTACACCTGTTGCATCTTTGTCTAATAGAATACAAAGTGCCGATGATATTGCTGTTATGCATAACACTATTTTTTATGAGGTCAAGGATATGATTGCTAAAGCCCAACAATCATATACCAAACAAGCCAACAAGAAAAGACAAGCTATGAATTTCAAAGTTGATGATTATGTTTGGCTTAGAATAGAAAAGCGTAGACTGCAAAGTGTAGATAGACATCCGGTTGTCAAATTAGCTCCTAGATTCTACGGACCATTTAGAATCATTCATAAGATTAATGACAATGCATTCAAGTTAGAACTGCCGTCTCATTGGAAAATTCATAATACATTTCATATTAGTTTATTGAGACCATTTAGAGGCCAATTACCTATCCACCCTGTCTATGAAAACCCACCTTTACTAGAAGAAGAGACTGAAATACTTGAACCAGAAGCCATTATAGACACTGACTACATGACCACTAGAACTGGCCGAAGGTATTCTAGATATCTAGTAAAATTTAAGAACCATCCTGTAGAGGAAGCACAATGGATGCACGCTAGAGACCTAAATGCTTTCCCCACTCTGTTAGCTCCACATTGAGCTAATAGCAATTGAGGTCAATTGCTATCCCACCCCGGGGGTATGATGCCAGGAGGCATATTCCACGGTGGATTCCGTGAGGTTTTACGGTGGATTCCGTAAACTTAGATGACCGGGGCTCATACGCAAAGAGGATTCTTTGTGCGAGAAGTTGATGGGGACGCCTGTCCTTTTCGGGCGTTTCATTAATTTAGTGTGTACATGGGTGATTCCATAGCGGGTGATTCCGCAAAATGCATATTAAATTAATAAACGTTTATGAGTTTAGAGTGCGCACTCGTAATAAATTAAGGTTAGGATTTATTTCTAACCAGTTGATTTATTTATGTAGCTGAAGACTGCTAGGTATTCACTTTTGTCGGTTTAATTGTGTTATTTTACTAACGATTGTGAATGCTTCAGTTGATGTGTAGAGATAGCAGCAGTGGCGGAGGAAAGCATTGGAGTCTAGCGGGTTTTCGACTCTTGGACTAGATTTTGATAGGCGCCACGCCTATATTTTGTTATGTCTATTGAGACATCGATTATTTATTATTATTTTGTATGCGATTATGCGCCTGGATATGTTATTTCTATTTGGACATTGAGATTGGGCGTGCCAGACACTATGGGCACCGTCCATTAGCTTTATTTTCCTATTTTTGGTAGAAAGCAAACTCAAAAGCTAAAAGCTTGTCATATTTTTGTAATTGGGCTATTATTGAGCATGAAGATTGGAAATATACATTAAATACATGCTTTGTGAAGCGCTCACACAAGGCATGGGGGAGATTGAACCCAATTTGTCTCTTGCCTCTTGTCGTGCTTGCTTTTACATGGGTTTTTGTGCTAAAAAGTAGAGTACTTTGTTCTTGGGGACCTTCCGGGATTCACCACGTGAGCTATCTGCGTCCGATCTGCGCACCAGTGGTATCAGAGCGGAGCAGAGATCAAGAGCTTCCAATCGCTACCAATCTCGGGCGAAGGCGGAGCTCCAGGAACAAACGGCCTCTACAGTCAATCTCGTCGCGAACCGTCGATACAGGCAGACTTCTGGCGATCAAGAACCCCTGTTTCCACTGTCAGATCGCGAAGGACCAGGCTCTGCAGGCGGAGGACCACGCAATCATCTCCATCAACAAGTCGTTGAAAACCAGTGAGAAAGCTCTTAATCTTCTTTACTCAAAGCTTAATTACAAAGCTTTAAAAGCTTAAAAGAAGCTTTAGCTTCTTCAAAATCATCTCGAAGCATCAGAAGATAGGTTCGAAATTTCCGCGTTGAAAAAAAAACGCCCCCCCCCCCCCCCTCACGAAAAAAAACGGCGGCCTCTGCTAGTCCTCCTTAAGCTCTTAATCACTTAAGCTTAAGCTTAATCATTTAAGCTTAAGGCTTCTTGCAAGTTACACAGGGTAGAGAAGTCGATATACTCCGGGTCTCGCACTCCTGAAGTCAAGTTCCGTAAGTCGACGGTAATCAAGTTCTGCAAGTTCTGCAAGTCGGCCTAAGTCCAGCAAGTCCACAACTCTGCAAGTCTGCTAAGTCTGCAACTCTGCAAGTCAGACTAAATCAGAACTGACTAGTGCTTAAAACTCATAGAAGACTTGTTCGTATGCAAAAACTCTGAACTGGAAAGTTGTTCGCAGCAAGCTGTTCTACCTAAATACAAGCTCGTTGAAGTACTTTCAGCAAACGGAGACAGAAATATTGCAGAATTTCTGAAAATTGAAGAAGAGAATACCCAAAAATACATAGCCTTGTAACCCCAAATTTGAGCTACGCTCATCCCGCTAACTGATTTTGAGTGAGAAAGGTTTGTTGAGTTTTACAGGATGACTACCCCACATATGGATGATCCTATGGCTGAAGACGATCTACCCGAGCCTACCATGGAACAAAAGCTGGATCTTATCATGTTGCAATTGGAAGAAGAGCGAAGAGCTAGGCAAGCCTTGCAAGCGCAATTGACAAAGCTACAAGGAGCGTCCACTGATAAAGAAGAACCGCAAGCTGAAGATTTGATTCGCCGTACCATCGACGCCACTCTTGAAGCACAAACCATTCGCAAGGAATCCAAGATAAGTAAACGAAGTTTCAAGTTTCGCACTTTCAATGGCATAAGAGAAGGAAAGACTGTTTTATCATTCATTAGCCAGTTTGATGACTATTTCCATGAGGAAACTTATCCTGAGAAAGATAAAATCAAGTGTGTTACTAATCATCTGATAGACAGAGCATCACTTTGGTGGACTGTAGTCCGCAAGAGCATAGAATGTCCTGCTACATGGGAAGATTTTAAGAAGAAGTTCATGCAAAATTTCCTTCCACCGCAATTTCATGAGAAGGCTATCAAGCAATGGGATTTACTTCAACAGCGCGATCGTGAGCCTATTCCACAGTATACAGAGCGTTTTTGGAATGCACTCTTACAGTTACGCATGCTTGAAGACGTACCAGAAACGACACATAAGCGGAAGTATATGTCTGGACTTCTTGGACATTACTACGCTGAAGTGAACATGTTCAAGCCTGCTACCCTTGAAGACGCCATCTCCTTAGCTCACGACACTGAAGATAAGTTACACGGAAGAGATCGACGACCACAGCCATTTCAAGCAAACGGTAGTTATGGATCTAAACAATTCAATTCCAATTTCAGAAGGTTTAATCCAGGTCGTTTTTCCTCACCATCTTTCCGCAAGAATTGGCCTAAACCACCTGCACTACCATCCACTGCCAATTCAAATTCTAGACCCTATTCCACAAGCAAATCCAAATGTACCCAGACTCCCAGCCATTGCAAATAATGTGACCAAAGCCAAGCCCATCGTATGCTACAAGTGTCACCAGCCAGGGCATCTCGCAGCAAATTGTCATTCAAAGAAGCCATCAGCACATATCAACTACCTTGGAGCTATGGACGAAGACGAGCACGAGGATATGCCGGATTTCACTGAAGAAGAAGATGATCCTACTACTACTTCCGGCACTTTACCAGGTATGCCTACTTCACATTCATTGTTGACTACGAAATGTATGGTGCATGGAAAAGAAAGAATTATATTGCATGATGACGGTAGTACCCATGACTTTATTTCAGCAAAATTGGTAAAGGAATTGAAATTGCATACTGTACCTACGCACTATCGCATAAAAGCTGCATTTTTAGGCACTAGGTACAATGGCACACAAGAAGTTCAAGATTTAGAAATTCAAATTGGTCCATATATTGAAAGAAGAAATTTCTTAGTTGTCCCATTACAGTCTAGCGACATTATTCTAGGAATGCCATGGAGACACCAACATAATCCCAATATAGATTATTCCACACACACAATGAATATTAATTTTCAAGGAAAATCTATTACATTATTTGGTATGCATGCATCTCATATGTTTCCACTGCTTTCGCATACTCAAGCAAAACGTGCACTACGCAAGAATACTAAACCATATCTCATTTGGGTAAATGAATTGCATGCAAAGGAAAATCATATGCACCCTAGGCATAAGGAATTTCTCGCATATTTTAAGGATTGTTTTGCAGAAGACCTACCACCAGGTTTACCTCCATCACGTCCAGAAGACCATAAGATTGACCTAATACCTGGCACACAACCACCTTGCAAAGCCCCATATAGGCACAATCAAATAGAGCAAAAAGAAATCCAGAGTCAAGTTGAAGAATTACTAAATAGAGGCTTAATTCGACCTAGCAGTTCTCCATTCGGTGCACCTGTGCTCTTAGTCAAGAAAAAGAATAATACTTATCGGATGTGTATTGACTACCGAGCATTAAACAAGATCACTGTAAAGAATAGGTATCCTATACCTAGAGTTGATGACCTTATGGACAAACTGCAAGGATCTTCTATATTTAGTAAAATTGACCTTAAGTCTGGATATCATCAGGTGAGGCTAGACAGATCCGACATATTTAAGACTGCATTCAGGACACAGTTTGGCCATTACGAATTCTTAGTCATGCCATTTGGATTAACTAATGCACCTGCTACTTTCAGTAGAATGATGAACCGTATTTTTCTAAAATATCAATATTGTGTCATTGTTTTCTTTGATGATATTTTAGTGTTCAGTCAAAGTGAAAAAGAGCATTATGAGCATTTATCATTAGTTTTTCAATTACTGAAAGAAAATCAATTGTTTGCAAATCCTGACAAGAGTGAATTCTTTAAGACAGAAATAGAATATCTAGGTCATATTGTATCAAAAGAAGGAATTAAAGTTGATCCTAAGAAAATTGATGCAATATTGCATTGGCCTGTTCCTAAAAATGTACATGAATTACGCTCATTCCTTGGTCTTGCTAGTTTCTATAGGAAGTTTGTACGTAATTTCTCATTACTTGCTTTACCATTGACCAAACTTCTTAAGAAAGGAATTGTTTACCAACGGACTGAAAATCAGCAGAAATCCTTTGACTTACTCAAACGTGCATTAACCAATGCCCCTGTTCTACAATTGCCTGACTTTAACAGACCATTCTTTTTAGTTGTGACCGATGCTAGCGGATCAGGAATAGGAGCCGTGCTACTGCAAGACAACCATCCAATAGCATATTCTAGTTCTAAGCTGAAACCCTCTGAGCTCAAACATTCCACTTATGACAAGGAACTCTTAGCAGTTGTACAAGCATTAAAACAATGGAAGCATTATTTAACGGGTTCAGAATTCATGATAAAGACCGACCGGCAAAGCATTAGACATCTACTTAGTCAACCCCAAATTTCTGACCGTCATATCAAATGGGCTTCATTCATTCAAAGTTTCCATCCTATCATTCAATACCAACCTGGAAAAGAAAATGTAGTTGCTGATGCATTGAGTAGAAGACCTGCAATTCATAATATTTCTATCATATCTTTTGATTCATTGACTGCTATGAAAGACACATATCACCAGGATATTACTTTTCATTCTGATTGGCAAAAATTAGTTCAAAATAATTTCATTCCTGTTGATTCATTCTCATATAATGATGGATTCATGTTCTTTGAAAAGAGACTGTGTGTTACTATTCCATTCCGATCTTTTGTTTTGAATGAAATACATTGTCCCCCATATCAAGGTCATAGAGGTATCATCTCTACATTACGCATGTTAACTGAAGATTTTTATTGGCCGCGTATGGATGCAGATGTATCTAATTTTGTTTCTAAATGTCTGATTTGTCAAAGAATAAAGAGACATCATGGTAAACAGTATGGATTATTAATGCCTTTGTCTATTCCATCTAAACCTTGGGAACATATATCTATGGTTTTCATTACTGGCTTACCAAATACTAAATCTAACCATGACATGATTTGGACAATTGTAGATAGATTTAGTAAGCGAGCATATTTTATTGCATGTAAGAAAACTTTAACAGCATCACAAGCAGCACAGTTATTTTTGAAAACTGTTTTTACTAACCATGGATTGCCAAAAGTGATTATTTCAGATAGAGATTCTAGATTTTGTAATAATTTTTAGATTACACTGTTTGCAAATCTAGGCACAAAGATTGATTTCTCATCTGCATTTCATCCAGAAACAAATGGACAAACAGAAGCCACAAATAGCACCATTCTAGATCTTTTACGTGCATACACTATCTCTAAACCTCAGACATGGGATACTCATTTACATTTATTACAGTTTGCATATAACAATACACCGCACACATCTACAAAGAAAGCACCTTTTGAAGTTATTTATGGATATAGATTCTCTACACCTGTTGCATCTTTGTCTAATAGAATACAAAGTGCCGATGATATTGCTGTTATGCATAACACTATTTTTTATGAGGTCAAGGATATGATTGCTAAAGCCCAACAATCATATACCAAACAAGCCAACAAGAAAAGACAAGCTATGAATTTCAAAGTTGATGATTATGTTTGGCTTAGAATAGAAAAGCGTAGACTGCAAAGTGTAGATAGACATCCGGTTGTCAAATTAGCTCCTAGATTCTACGGACCATTTAGAATCATTCATAAGATTAATGACAATGCATTCAAGTTAGAACTGCCGTCTCATTGGAAAATTCATAATACATTTCATATTAGTTTATTGAGACCATTTAGAGGCCAATTACCTATCCACCCTGTCTATGAAAACCCACCTTTACTAGAAGAAGAGACTGAAATACTTGAACCAGAAGCCATTATAGACACTGACTACATGACCACTAGAACTGGCCGAAGGTATTCTAGATATCTAGTAAAATTTAAGAACCATCCTGTAGAGGAAGCACAATGGATGCACGCTAGAGACCTAAATGCTTTCCCCACTCTGTTAGCTCCACATTGAGCTAATAGCAATTGAGGTCAATTGCTATCCCACCCCGGGGATATGATGCCAGGAGGCATATTCCACGGTGGATTCCGTGAGGTTTTACGGTGGATTCCGTAAACTTAGATGACCGGGGCTCATACGCAAAGAGGATTCTTTGTGCGAGAAGTTGATGGGGACGCCTGTCCTTTTCGGGCGTTTCATTAATTTAGTGTGTACATGGGTGATTCCATAGCGGGTGATTCCGCAAAATGCATATTAAATTAATAAACGTTTATGAGTTTAGAGTGCGCACTCGTAATAAATTAAGGTTAGGATTTATTTCTAACCAGTTGATTTATTTATGTAGCTGAAGACTGCTAGGTATTCACTTTTGTCGGTTTAATTGTGTTATTTTACTAACGATTGTGAATGCTTCAGTTGATGTGTAGAGATAGCAGCAGTGGCGGAGGAAAGCATTGGAGTCTAGCGGGTTTTCGACTCTTGGACTAGATTTTGATAGGCGCCACGCCTATATTTTGTTATGTCTATTGAGACATCGATTATTTATTATTATTTTGTATGCGCTTATGCGCCTGGATATGTTATTTCTATTTGGACATTGAGATTGGGCGTGCCAGACACTATGGGCACCGTCCATTAGCTTTATTTTCCTATTTTTGGTAGAAAGCAAACTCAAAAGCTAAAAGCTTGTCATATTTTTGTAATTGGGCTATTATTGAGCATGAAGATTGGAAATATACATTAAATACATGCTTTGTGAAGCGCTCACACAAGGCATGGGGGAGATTGAACCCAATTTGTCTCTTGCCTCTTGTCGTGCTTGCTTTTACATGGGTTTTTGTGCTAAAAAGTAGAGTACTTTGTTCTTGGGGACCTTCCGGGATTCACCACGTGAGCTATCTGCGTCCGATCTGCGCACCAGTGGTATCAGAGCGGAGCAGAGATCAAGAGCTTCCAATCGCTACCAATCTCGGGCGAAGGCGGAGCTCCAGGAACAAACGGCCTCTACAGTCAATCTCGTCGCGAACCGTCGATACAGGCAGACTTCTGGCGATCAAGAACCCCTGTTTCCACTGTCAGATCGCGAAGGACCAGGCTCTGCAGGCGGAGGACCACGCAATCATCTCCATCAACAAGTCGTTGAAAACCAGTGAGAAAGCTCTTAATCTTCTTTACTCAAAGCTTAATTACAAAGCTTTAAAAGCTTAAAAGAAGCTTTAGCTTCTTCAAAATCATCTCGAAGCATCAGAAGATAGGTTCGAAATTTCCGCGTTGAAAAAAAAACGCCCCCCCCCCCCCCCTCACGAAAAAAAACGGCGGCCTCTGCTAGTCCTCCTTAAGCTCTTAATCACTTAAGCTTAAGCTTAATCATTTAAGCTTAAGGCTTCTTGCAAGTTACACAGGGTAGAGAAGTCGATATACTCCGGGTCTCGCACTCCTGAAGTCAAGTTCCGTAAGTCGACGGTAATCAAGTTCTGCAAGTTCTGCAAGTCGGCCTAAGTCCAGCAAGTCCACAACTCTGCAAGTCTGCTAAGTCTGCAACTCTGCAAGTCAGACTAAATCAGAACTGACTAGTGCTTAAAACTCATAGAAGACTTGTTCGTATGCAAAAACTCTGAACTGGAAAGTTGTTCGCAGCAAGCTGTTCTACCTAAATACAAGCTCGTTGAAGTACTTTCAGCAAACGGAGACAGAAATATTGCAGAATTTCTGAAAATTGAAGAAGAGAATACCCAAAAATACATAGCCTTGTAACCCCAAATTTGAGCTACGCTCATCCCGCTAACTGATTTTGAGTGAGAAAGGTTTGTTGAGTTTTACAGGATGACTACCCCACATATGGATGATCCTATGGCTGAAGACGATCTACCCGAGCCTACCATGGAACAAAAGCTGGATCTTATCATGTTGCAATTGGAAGAAGAGCGAAGAGCTAGGCAAGCCTTGCAAGCGCAATTGACAAAGCTACAAGGAGCGTCCACTGATAAAGAAGAACCGCAAGCTGAAGATTTGATTCGCCGTACCATCGACGCCACTCTTGAAGCACAAACCATTCGCAAGGAATCCAAGATAAGTAAACGAAGTTTCAAGTTTCGCACTTTCAATGGCACAAGAGAAGGAAAGACTGTTTTATCATTCATTAGCCAGTTTGATGACTATTTCCATGAGGAAACTTATCCTGAGAAAGATAAAATCAAGTGTGTTACTAATCATCTGATAGACAGAGCATCACTTTGGTGGACTGTAGTCCGCAAGAGCATAGAATGTCCTGCTACATGGGAAGATTTTAAGAAGAAGTTCATGCAAAATTTCCTTCCACCGCAATTTCATGAGAAGGCTATCAAGCAATGGGATTTACTTCAACAGCGCGATCGTGAGCCTATTCCACAGTATACAGAGCGTTTTTGGAATGCACTCTTACAGTTACGCATGCTTGAAGACGTACCAGAAACGACACATAAGCGGAAGTATATGTCTGGACTTCTTGGACATTACTACGCTGAAGTGAACATGTTCAAGCCTGCTACCCTTGAAGACGCCATCTCCTTAGCTCACGACACTGAAGATAAGTTACACGGAAGAGATCGACGACCACAGCCATTTCAAGCAAACGGTAGTTATGGATCTAAACAATTCAATTCCAATTTCAGAAGGTTTAATCCAGGTCGTTTTTCCTCACCATCTTTCCGCAAGAATTGGCCTAAACCACCTGCACTACCATCCACTGCCAATTCAAATTCTAGACCCTATTCCACAAGCAAATCCAAATGTACCCAGACTCCCAGCCATTGCAAATAATGTGACCAAAGCCAAGCCCATCGTATGCTACAAGTGTCACCAGCCAGGGCATCTCGCAGCAAATTGTCATTCAAAGAAGCCATCAGCACATATCAACTACCTTGGAGCTATGGACGAAGACGAGCACGAGGATATGCCGGATTTCACTGAAGAAGAAGATGATCCTACTACTACTTCCGGCACTTTACCAGGTATGCCTACTTCACATTCATTGTTGACTACGAAATGTATGGTGCATGGAAAAGAAAGAATTATATTGCATGATGACGGTAGTACCCATGACTTTATTTCAGCAAAATTGGTAAAGGAATTGAAATTGCATACTGTACCTACGCACTATCGCATAAAAGCTGCATTTTTAGGCACTAGGTACAATGGCACACAAGAAGTTCAAGATTTAGAAATTCAAATTGGTCCATATATTGAAAGAAGAAATTTCTTAGTTGTCCCATTACAGTCTAGCGACATTATTCTAGGAATGCCATGGAGACACCAACATAATCCCAATATAGATTATTCCACACACACAATGAATATTAATTTTCAAGGAAAATCTATTACATTATTTGGTATGCATGCATCTCATATGTTTCCACTGCTTTCGCATACTCAAGCAAAACGTGCACTACGCAAGAATACTAAACCATATCTCATTTGGGTAAATGAATTGCATGCAAAGGAAAATCATATGCACCCTAGGCATAAGGAATTTCTCGCATATTTTAAGGATTGTTTTGCAGAAGACCTACCACCAGGTTTACCTCCATCACGTCCAGAAGACCATAAGATTGACCTAATACCTGGCACACAACCACCTTGCAAAGCCCCATATAGGCACAATCAAATAGAGCAAAAAGAAATCCAGAGTCAAGTTGAAGAATTACTAAATAGAGGCTTAATTCGACCTAGCAGTTCTCCATTCGGTGCACCTGTGCTCTTAGTCAAGAAAAAGAATAATACTTATCGGATGTGTATTGACTACCGAGCATTAAACAAGATCACTGTAAAGAATAGGTATCCTATACCTAGAGTTGATGACCTTATGGACAAACTGCAAGGATCTTCTATATTTAGTAAAATTGACCTTAAGTCTGGATATCATCAGGTGAGGCTAGACAGATCCGACATATTTAAGACTGCATTCAGGACACAGTTTGGCCATTACGAATTCTTAGTCATGCCATTTGGATTAACTAATGCACCTGCTACTTTCAGTAGAATGATGAACCGTATTTTTCTAAAATATCAATATTGTGTCATTGTTTTCTTTGATGATATTTTAGTGTTCAGTCAAAGTGAAAAAGAGCATTATGAGCATTTATCATTAGTTTTTCAATTACTGAAAGAAAATCAATTGTTTGCAAATCCTGACAAGAGTGAATTCTTTAAGACAGAAATAGAATATCTAGGTCATATTGTATCAAAAGAAGGAATTAAAGTTGATCCTAAGAAAATTGATGCAATATTGCATTGGCCTGTTCCTAAAAATGTACATGAATTACGCTCATTCCTTGGTCTTGCTAGTTTCTATAGGAAGTTTGTACGTAATTTCTCATTACTTGCTTTACCATTGACCAAACTTCTTAAGAAAGGAATTGTTTACCAACGGACTGAAAATCAGCAGAAATCCTTTGACTTACTCAAACGTGCATTAACCAATGCCCCTGTTCTACAATTGCCTGACTTTAACAGACCATTCTTTTTAGTTGTGACCGATGCTAGCGGATCAGGAATAGGAGCCGTGCTACTGCAAGACAACCATCCAATAGCATATTCTAGTTCTAAGCTGAAACCCTCTGAGCTCAAACATTCCACTTATGACAAGGAACTCTTAGCAGTTGTACAAGCATTAAAACAATGGAAGCATTATTTAACGGGTTCAGAATTCATGATAAAGACCGACCGGCAAAGCATTAGACATCTACTTAGTCAACCCCAAATTTCTGACCGTCATATCAAATGGGCTTCATTCATTCAAAGTTTCCATCCTATCATTCAATACCAACCTGGAAAAGAAAATGTAGTTGCTGATGCATTGAGTAGAAGACCTGCAATTCATAATATTTCTATCATATCTTTTGATTCATTGACTGCTATGAAAGACACATATCACCAGGATATTACTTTTCATTCTGATTGGCAAAAATTAGTTCAAAATAATTTCATTCCTGTTGATTCATTCTCATATAATGATGGATTCATGTTCTTTGAAAAGAGACTGTGTGTTACTATTCCATTCCGATCTTTTGTTTTGAATGAAATCCATTGTCCCCCATATCAAGGTCATAGAGGTATCATCTCTACATTACGCATGTTAACTGAAGATTTTTATTGGCCGCGTATGGATGCAGATGTATCTAATTTTGTTTCTGAATGTCTGATTTGTCAAAGAATAAAGAGACATCATGGTAAACAGTATGGATTATTAATGCCTTTGTCTATTCCATCTAAACCTTGGGAACATATATCTATGGATTTCATTACTGGCTTACCAAATACTAAATCTAACCATGACATGATTTGGACAATTGTAGATAGATTTAGTAAGCGAGCATATTTTATTGCATGTAAGAAAACTTTAAGAGCATCACAAGCAGCACAGTTATTTTTGAAAACTGTTTTTACTAACCATGGATTGCCAAAAGTGATTATTTCAGATAGAGATTCTAGATTTTGTAATAATTTTTAGATTACACTGTTTGCAAATCTAGGCACAAAGATTGATTTCTCATCTGCATTTCATCCAGAAACAAATGGACAAACAGAAGCCACAAATAGCACCATTCTAGATCTTTTACGTGCATACACTATCTCTAAACCTCAGACATGGGATACTCATTTACATTTATTACAGTTTGCATATAACAATACACCGCACACATCTACAAAGAAAGCACCTTTTGAAGTTATTTATGGATATAGATTCTCTACACCTGTTGCATCTTTGTCTAATAGAATACAAAGTGCCGATGATATTGCTGTTATGCATAACACTATTTTTTATGAGGTCAAGGATATGATTGCTAAAGCCCAACAATCATATACCAAACAAGCCAACAAGAAAAGACAAGCTATGAATTTCAAAGTTGATGATTATGTTTGGCTTAGAATAGAAAAGCGTAGACTGCAAAGTGTAGATAGACATCCGGTTGTCAAATTAGCTCCTAGATTCTACGGACCATTTAGAATCATTCATAAGATTAATGACAATGCATTCAAGTTAGAACTGCCGTCTCATTGGAAAATTCATAATACATTTCATATTAGTTTATTGAGACCATTTAGAGGCCAATTACCTATCCACCCTGTCTATGAAAACCCACCTTTACTAGAAGAAGAGACTGAAATACTTGAACCAGAAGCCATTATAGACACTGACTACATGACCACTAGAACTGGCCGAAGGTATTCTAGATATCTAGTAAAATTTAAGAACCATCCTGTAGAGGAAGCACAATGGATGCACGCTAGAGACCTAAATGCTTTCCCCACTCTGTTAGCTCCACATTGAGCTAATAGCAATTGAGGTCAATTGCTATCCCACCCCGGGGGTATGATGCCAGGAGGCATATTCCACGGTGGATTCCGTGAGGTTTTACGGTGGATTCCGTAAACTTAGATGACCGGGGCTCATACGCAAAGAGGATTCTTTGTGCGAGAAGTTGATGGGGACGCCTGTCCTTTTCGGGCGTTTCATTAATTTAGTGTGTACATGGGTGATTCCATAGCGGGTGATTCCGCAAAATGCATATTAAATTAATAAACGTTTATGAGTTTAGAGTGCGCACTCGTAATAAATTAAGGTTAGGATTTATTTCTAACCAGTTGATTTATTTATGTAGCTGAAGACTGCTAGGTATTCACTTTTGTCGGTTTAATTGTGTTATTTTACTAACGATTGTGAATGCTTCAGTTGATGTGTAGAGATAGCAGCAGTGGCGGAGGAAAGCATTGGAGTCTAGCGGGTTTTCGACTCTTGGACTAGATTTTGATAGGCGCCACGCCTATATTTTGTTATGTCTATTGAGACATCGATTATTTATTATTATTTTGTATGCGCTTATGCGCCTGGATATGTTATTTCTATTTGGACATTGAGATTGGGCGTGCCAGACACTATGGGCACCGTCCATTAGCTTTATTTTCCTATTTTTGGTAGAAAGCAAACTCAAAAGCTAAAAGCTTGTCATATTTTTGTAATTGGGCTATTATTGAGCATGAAGATTGGAAATATACATTAAATACATGCTTTGTGAAGCGCTCACACAAGGCATGGGGGAGATTGAACCCAATTTGTCTCTTGCCTCTTGTCGTGCTTGCTTTTACATGGGTTTTTGTGCTAAAAAGTAGAGTACTTTGTTCTTGGGGACCTTCCGGGATTCACCACGTGAGCTATCTGCGTCCGATCTGCGCACCAGTGGTATCAGAGCGGAGCAGAGATCAAGAGCTTCCAATCGCTACCAATCTCGGGCGAAGGCGGAGCTCCAGGAACAAACGGCCTCTACAGTCAATCTCGTCGCGAACCGTCGATACAGGCAGACTTCTGGCGATCAAGAACCCCTGTTTCCACTGTCAGATCGCGAAGGACCAGGCTCTGCAGGCGGAGGACCACGCAATCATCTCCATCAACAAGTCGTTGAAAACCAGTGAGAAAGCTCTTAATCTTCTTTACTCAAAGCTTAATTACAAAGCTTTAAAAGCTTAAAAGAAGCTTTAGCTTCTTCAAAATCATCTCGAAGCATCAGAAGATAGGTTCGAAATTTCCGCGTTGAAAAAAAAACGCCCCCCCCCCCCCCTCACGAAAAAAAACGGCGGCCTCTGCTAGTCCTCCTTAAGCTCTTAATCACTTAAGCTTAAGCTTAATCATTTAAGCTTAAGGCTTCTTGCAAGTTACACAGGGTAGAGAAGTCGATATACTCCGGGTCTCGCACTCCTGAAGTCAAGTTCCGTAAGTCGACGGTAATCAAGTTCTGCAAGTTCTGCAAGTCGGCCTAAGTCCAGCAAGTCCACAACTCTGCAAGTCTGCTAAGTCTGCAACTCTGCAAGTCAGACTAAATCAGAACTGACTAGTGCTTAAAACTCATAGAAGACTTGTTCGTATGCAAAAACTCTGAACTGGAAAGTTGTTCGCAGCAAGCTGTTCTACCTAAATACAAGCTCGTTGAAGTACTTTCAGCAAACGGAGACAGAAATATTGCAGAATTTCTGAAAATTGAAGAAGAGAATACCCAAAAATACATAGCCTTGTAACCCCAAATTTGAGCTACGCTCATCCCGCTAACTGATTTTGAGTGAGAAAGGTTTGTTGAGTTTTACAGGATGACTACCCCACATATGGATGATCCTATGGCTGAAGACGATCTACCCGAGCCTACCATGGAACAAAAGCTGGATCTTATCATGTTGCAATTGGAAGAAGAGCGAAGAGCTAGGCAAGCCTTGCAAGCGCAATTGACAAAGCTACAAGGAGCGTCCACTGATAAAGAAGAACCGCAAGCTGAAGATTTGATTCGCCGTACCATCGACGCCACTCTTGAAGCACAAACCATTCGCAAGGAATCCAAGATAAGTAAACGAAGTTTCAAGTTTCGCACTTTCAATGGCACAAGAGAAGGAAAGACTGTTTTATCATTCATTAGCCAGTTTGATGACTATTTCCATGAGGAAACTTATCCTGAGAAAGATAAAATCAAGTGTGTTACTAATCATCTGATAGACAGAGCATCACTTTGGTGGACTGTAGTCCGCAAGAGCATAGAATGTCCTGCTACATGGGAAGATTTTAAGAAGAAGTTCATGCAAAATTTCCTTCCACCGCAATTTCATGAGAAGGCTATCAAGCAATGGGATTTACTTCAACAGCGCGATCGTGAGCCTATTCCACAGTATACAGAGCGTTTTTGGAATGCACTCTTACAGTTACGCATGCTTGAAGACGTACCAGAAACGACACATAAGCGGAAGTATATGTCTGGACTTCTTGGACATTACTACGCTGAAGTGAACATGTTCAAGCCTGCTACCCTTGAAGACGCCATCTCCTTAGCTCACGACACTGAAGATAAGTTACACGGAAGAGATCGACGACCACAGCCATTTCAAGCAAACGGTAGTTATGGATCTAAACAATTCAATTCCAATTTCAGAAGGTTTAATCCAGGTCGTTTTTCCTCACCATCTTTCCGCAAGAATTGGCCTAAACCACCTGCACTACCATCCACTGCCAATTCAAATTCTAGACCCTATTCCACAAGCAAATCCAAATGTACCCAGACTCCCAGCCATTGCAAATAATGTGACCAAAGCCAAGCCCATCGTATGCTACAAGTGTCACCAGCCAGGGCATCTCGCAGCAAATTGTCATTCAAAGAAGCCATCAGCACATATCAACTACCTTGGAGCTATGGACGAAGACGAGCACGAGGATATGCCGGATTTCACTGAAGAAGAAGATGATCCTACTACTACTTCCGGCACTTTACCAGGTATGCCTACTTCACATTCATTGTTGACTACGAAATGTATGGTGCATGGAAAAGAAAGAATTATATTGCATGATGACGGTAGTACCCATGACTTTATTTCAGCAAAATTGGTAAAGGAATTGAAATTGCATACTGTACCTACGCACTATCGCATAAAAGCTGCATTTTTAGGCACTAGGTACAATGGCACACAAGAAGTTCAAGATTTAGAAATTCAAATTGGTCCATATATTGAAAGAAGAAATTTCTTAGTTGTCCCATTACAGTCTAGCGACATTATTCTAGGAATGCCATGGAGACACCAACATAATCCCAATATAGATTATTCCACACACACAATGAATATTAATTTTCAAGGAAAATCTATTACATTATTTGGTATGCATGCATCTCATATGTTTCCACTGCTTTCGCATACTCAAGCAAAACGTGCACTACGCAAGAATACTAAACCATATCTCATTTGGGTAAATGAATTGCATGCAAAGGAAAATCATATGCACCCTAGGCATAAGGAATTTCTCGCATATTTTAAGGATTGTTTTGCAGAAGACCTACCACCAGGTTTACCTCCATCACGTCCAGAAGACCATAAGATTGACCTAATACCTGGCACACAACCACCTTGCAAAGCCCCATATAGGCACAATCAAATAGAGCAAAAAGAAATCCAGAGTCAAGTTGAAGAATTACTAAATAGAGGCTTAATTCGACCTAGCAGTTCTCCATTCGGTGCACCTGTGCTCTTAGTCAAGAAAAAGAATAATACTTATCGGATGTGTATTGACTACCGAGCATTAAACAAGATCACTGTAAAGAATAGGTATCCTATACCTAGAGTTGATGACCTTATGGACAAACTGCAAGGATCTTCTATATTTAGTAAAATTGACCTTAAGTCTGGATATCATCAGGTGAGGCTAGACAGATCCGACATATTTAAGACTGCATTCAGGACACAGTTTGGCCATTACGAATTCTTAGTCATGCCATTTGGATTAACTAATGCACCTGCTACTTTCAGTAGAATGATGAACCGTATTTTTCTAAAATATCAATATTGTGTCATTGTTTTCTTTGATGATATTTTAGTGTTCAGTCAAAGTGAAAAAGAGCATTATGAGCATTTATCATTAGTTTTTCAATTACTGAAAGAAAATCAATTGTTTGCAAATCCTGACAAGAGTGAATTCTTTAAGACAGAAATAGAATATCTAGGTCATATTGTATCAAAAGAAGGAATTAAAGTTGATCCTAAGAAAATTGATGCAATATTGCATTGGCCTGTTCCTAAAAATGTACATGAATTACGCTCATTCCTTGGTCTTGCTAGTTTCTATAGGAAGTTTGTACGTAATTTCTCATTACTTGCTTTACCATTGACCAAACTTCTTAAGAAAGGAATTGTTTACCAACGGACTGAAAATCAGCAGAAATCCTTTGACTTACTCAAACGTGCATTAACCAATGCCCCTGTTCTACAATTGCCTGACTTTAACAGACCATTCTTTTTAGTTGTGACCGATGCTAGCGGATCAGGAATAGGAGCCGTGCTACTGCAAGACAACCATCCAATAGCATATTCTAGTTCTAAGCTGAAACCCTCTGAGCTCAAACATTCCACTTATGACAAGGAACTCTTAGCAGTTGTACAAGCATTAAAACAATGGAAGCATTATTTAACGGGTTCAGAATTCATGATAAAGACCGACCGGCAAAGCATTAGACATCTACTTAGTCAACCCCAAATTTCTGACCGTCATATCAAATGGGCTTCATTCATTCAAAGTTTCCATCCTATCATTCAATACCAACCTGGAAAAGAAAATGTAGTTGCTGATGCATTGAGTAGAAGACCTGCAATTCATAATATTTCTATCATATCTTTTGATTCATTGACTGCTATGAAAGACACATATCACCAGGATATTACTTTTCATTCTGATTGGCAAAAATTAGTTCAAAATAATTTCATTCCTGTTGATTCATTCTCATATAATGATGGATTCATGTTCTTTGAAAAGAGACTGTGTGTTACTATTCCATTCCGATCTTTTGTTTTGAATGAAATACATTGTCCCCCATATCAAGGTCATAGAGGTATCATCTCTACATTACGCATGTTAACTGAAGATTTTTATTGGCCGCGTATGGATGCAGATGTATCTAATTTTGTTTCTAAATGTCTGATTTGTCAAAGAATAAAGAGACATCATGGTAAACAGTATGGATTATTAATGCCTTTGTCTATTCCATCTAAACCTTGGGAACATATATCTATGGATTTCATTACTGGCTTACCAAATACTAAATCTAACCATGACATGATTTGGACAATTGTAGATAGATTTAGTAAGCGAGCATATTTTATTGCATGTAAGAAAACTTTAACAGCATCACAAGCAGCACAGTTATTTTTGAAAACTGTTTTTACTAACCATGGATTGCCAAAAGTGATTATTTCAGATAGAGATTCTAGATTTTGTAATAATTTTTAGATTACACTGTTTGCAAATCTAGGCACAAAGATTGATTTCTCATCTGCATTTCATCCAGAAACAAATGGACAAACAGAAGCCACAAATAGCACCATTCTAGATCTTTTACGTGCATACACTATCTCTAAACCTCAGACATGGGATACTCATTTACATTTATTACAGTTTGCATATAACAATACACCGCACACATCTACAAAGAAAGCACCTTTTGAAGTTATTTATGGATATAGATTCTCTACACCTGTTGCATCTTTGTCTAATAGAATACAAAGTGCCGATGATATTGCTGTTATGCATAACACTATTTTTTATGAGGTCAAGGATATGATTGCTAAAGCCCAACAATCATATACCAAACAAGCCAACAAGAAAAGACAAGCTATGAATTTCAAAGTTGATGATTATGTTTGGCTTAGAATAGAAAAGCGTAGACTGCAAAGTGTAGATAGACATCCGGTTGTCAAATTAGCTCCTAGATTCTACGGACCATTTAGAATCATTCATAAGATTAATGACAATGCATTCAAGTTAGAACTGCCGTCTCATTGGAAAATTCATAATACATTTCATATTAGTTTATTGAGACCATTTAGAGGCCAATTACCTATCCACCCTGTCTATGAAAACCCACCTTTACTAGAAGAAGAGACTGAAATACTTGAACCAGAAGCCATTATAGACACTGACTACATGACCACTAGAACTGGCCGAAGGTATTCTAGATATCTAGTAAAATTTAAGAACCATCCTGTAGAGGAAGCACAATGGATGCACGCTAGAGACCTAAATGCTTTCCCCACTCTGTTAGCTCCACATTGAGCTAATAGCAATTGAGGTCAATTGCTATCCCACCCCGGGGATATGATGCCAGGAGGCATATTCCACGGTGGATTCCGTGAGGTTTTACGGTGGATTCCGTAAACTTAGATGACCGGGGCTCATACGCAAAGAGGATTCTTTGTGCGAGAAGTTGATGGGGACGCCTGTCCTTTTCGGGCGTTTCATTAATTTAGTGTGTACATGGGTGATTCCATAGCGGGTGATTCCGCAAAATGCATATTAAATTAATAAACGTTTATGAGTTTAGAGTGCGCACTCGTAATAAATTAAGGTTAGGATTTATTTCTAACCAGTTGATTTATTTATGTAGCTGAAGACTGCTAGGTATTCACTTTTGTCGGTTTAATTGTGTTATTTTACTAACGATTGTGAATGCTTCAGTTGATGTGTAGAGATAGCAGCAGTGGCGGAGGAAAGCATTGGAGTCTAGCGGGTTTTCGACTCTTGGACTAGATTTTGATAGGCGCCACGCCTATATTTTGTTATGTCTATTGAGACATCGATTATTTATTATTATTTTGTATGCGCTTATGCGCCTGGATATGTTATTTCTATTTGGACATTGAGATTGGGCGTGCCAGACACTATGGGCACCGTCCATTAGCTTTATTTTCCTATTTTTGGTAGAAAGCAAACTCAAAAGCTAAAAGCTTGTCATATTTTTGTAATTGGGCTATTATTGAGCATGAAGATTGGAAATATACATTAAATACATGCTTTGTGAAGCGCTCACACAAGGCATGGGGGAGATTGAACCCAATTTGTCTCTTGCCTCTTGTCGTGCTTGCTTTTACATGGGTTTTTGTGCTAAAAAGTAGAGTACTTTGTTCTTGGGGACCTTCCGGGATTCACCACGTGAGCTATCTGCGTCCGATCTGCGCACCAGTGGTATCAGAGCGGAGCAGAGATCAAGAGCTTCCAATCGCTACCAATCTCGGGCGAAGGCGGAGCTCCAGGAACAAACGGCCTCTACAGTCAATCTCGTCGCGAACCGTCGATACAGGCAGACTTCTGGCGATCAAGAACCCCTGTTTCCACTGTCAGATCGCGAAGGACCAGGCTCTGCAGGCGGAGGACCACGCAATCATCTCCATCAACAAGTCGTTGAAAACCAGTGAGAAAGCTCTTAATCTTCTTTACTCAAAGCTTAATTACAAAGCTTTAAAAGCTTAAAAGAAGCTTTAGCTTCTTCAAAATCATCTCGAAGCATCAGAAGATAGGTTCGAAATTTCCGCGTTGAAAAAAAAACGCCCCCCCCCCCCCCTCACGAAAAAAAACGGCGGCCTCTGCTAGTCCTCCTTAAGCTCTTAATCACTTAAGCTTAAGCTTAATCATTTAAGCTTAAGGCTTCTTGCAAGTTACACAGGGTAGAGAAGTCGATATACTCCGGGTCTCGCACTCCTGAAGTCAAGTTCCGTAAGTCGACGGTAATCAAGTTCTGCAAGTTCTGCAAGTCGGCCTAAGTCCAGCAAGTCCACAACTCTGCAAGTCTGCTAAGTCTGCAACTCTGCAAGTCAGACTAAATCAGAACTGACTAGTGCTTAAAACTCATAGAAGACTTGTTCGTATGCAAAAACTCTGAACTGGAAAGTTGTTCGCAGCAAGCTGTTCTACCTAAATACAAGCTCGTTGAAGTACTTTCAGCAAACGGAGACAGAAATATTGCAGAATTTCTGAAAATTGAAGAAGAGAATACCCAAAAATACATAGCCTTGTAACCCCAAATTTGAGCTACGCTCATCCCGCTAACTGATTTTGAGTGAGAAAGGTTTGTTGAGTTTTACAGGATGACTACCCCACATATGGATGATCCTATGGCTGAAGACGATCTACCCGAGCCTACCATGGAACAAAAGCTGGATCTTATCATGTTGCAATTGGAAGAAGAGCGAAGAGCTAGGCAAGCCTTGCAAGCGCAATTGACAAAGCTACAAGGAGCGTCCACTGATAAAGAAGAACCGCAAGCTGAAGATTTGATTCGCCGTACCATCGACGCCACTCTTGAAGCACAAACCATTCGCAAGGAATCCAAGATAAGTAAACGAAGTTTCAAGTTTCGCACTTTCAATGGCACAAGAGAAGGAAAGACTGTTTTATCATTCATTAGCCAGTTTGATGACTATTTCCATGAGGAAACTTATCCTGAGAAAGATAAAATCAAGTGTGTTACTAATCATCTGATAGACAGAGCATCACTTTGGTGGACTGTAGTCCGCAAGAGCATAGAATGTCCTGCTACATGGGAAGATTTTAAGAAGAAGTTCATGCAAAATTTCCTTCCACCGCAATTTCATGAGAAGGCTATCAAGCAATGGGATTTACTTCAACAGCGCGATCGTGAGCCTATTCCACAGTATACAGAGCGTTTTTGGAATGCACTCTTACAGTTACGCATGCTTGAAGACGTACCAGAAACGACACATAAGCGGAAGTATATGTCTGGACTTCTTGGACATTACTACGCTGAAGTGAACATGTTCAAGCCTGCTACCCTTGAAGACGCCATCTCCTTAGCTCACGACACTGAAGATAAGTTACACGGAAGAGATCGACGACCACAGCCATTTCAAGCAAACGGTAGTTATGGATCTAAACAATTCAATTCCAATTTCAGAAGGTTTAATCCAGGTCGTTTTTCCTCACCATCTTTCCGCAAGAATTGGCCTAAACCACCTGCACTACCATCCACTGCCAATTCAAATTCTAGACCCTATTCCACAAGCAAATCCAAATGTACCCAGACTCCCAGCCATTGCAAATAATGTGACCAAAGCCAAGCCCATCGTATGCTACAAGTGTCACCAGCCAGGGCATCTCGCAGCAAATTGTCATTCAAAGAAGCCATCAGCACATATCAACTACCTTGGAGCTATGGACGAAGACGAGCACGAGGATATGCCGGATTTCACTGAAGAAGAAGATGATCCTACTACTACTTCCGGCACTTTACCAGGTATGCCTACTTCACATTCATTGTTGACTACGAAATGTATGGTGCATGGAAAAGAAAGAATTATATTGCATGATGACGGTAGTACCCATGACTTTATTTCAGCAAAATTGGTAAAGGAATTGAAATTGCATACTGTACCTACGCACTATCGCATAAAAGCTGCATTTTTAGGCACTAGGTACAATGGCACACAAGAAGTTCAAGATTTAGAAATTCAAATTGGTCCATATATTGAAAGAAGAAATTTCTTAGTTGTCCCATTACAGTCTAGCGACATTATTCTAGGAATGCCATGGAGACACCAACATAATCCCAATATAGATTATTCCACACACACAATGAATATTAATTTTCAAGGAAAATCTATTACATTATTTGGTATGCATGCATCTCATATGTTTCCACTGCTTTCGCATACTCAAGCAAAACGTGCACTACGCAAGAATACTAAACCATATCTCATTTGGGTAAATGAATTGCATGCAAAGGAAAATCATATGCACCCTAGGCATAAGGAATTTCTCGCATATTTTAAGGATTGTTTTGCAGAAGACCTACCACCAGGTTTACCTCCATCACGTCCAGAAGACCATAAGATTGACCTAATACCTGGCACACAACCACCTTGCAAAGCCCCATATAGGCACAATCAAATAGAGCAAAAAGAAATCCAGAGTCAAGTTGAAGAATTACTAAATAGAGGCTTAATTCGACCTAGCAGTTCTCCATTCGGTGCACCTGTGCTCTTAGTCAAGAAAAAGAATAATACTTATCGGATGTGTATTGACTACCGAGCATTAAACAAGATCACTGTAAAGAATAGGTATCCTATACCTAGAGTTGATGACCTTATGGACAAACTGCAAGGATCTTCTATATTTAGTAAAATTGACCTTAAGTCTGGATATCATCAGGTGAGGCTAGACAGATCCGACATATTTAAGACTGCATTCAGGACACAGTTTGGCCATTACGAATTCTTAGTCATGCCATTTGGATTAACTAATGCACCTGCTACTTTCAGTAGAATGATGAACCGTATTTTTCTAAAATATCAATATTGTGTCATTGTTTTCTTTGATGATATTTTAGTGTTCAGTCAAAGTGAAAAAGAGCATTATGAGCATTTATCATTAGTTTTTCAATTACTGAAAGAAAATCAATTGTTTGCAAATCCTGACAAGAGTGAATTCTTTAAGACAGAAATAGAATATCTAGGTCATATTGTATCAAAAGAAGGAATTAAAGTTGATCCTAAGAAAATTGATGCAATATTGCATTGGCCTGTTCCTAAAAATGTACATGAATTACGCTCATTCCTTGGTCTTGCTAGTTTCTATAGGAAGTTTGTACGTAATTTCTCATTACTTGCTTTACCATTGACCAAACTTCTTAAGAAAGGAATTGTTTACCAACGGACTGAAAATCAGCAGAAATCCTTTGACTTACTCAAACGTGCATTAACCAATGCCCCTGTTCTACAATTGCCTGACTTTAACAGACCATTCTTTTTAGTTGTGACCGATGCTAGCGGATCAGGAATAGGAGCCGTGCTACTGCAAGACAACCATCCAATAGCATATTCTAGTTCTAAGCTGAAACCCTCTGAGCTCAAACATTCCACTTATGACAAGGAACTCTTAGCAGTTGTACAAGCATTAAAACAATGGAAGCATTATTTAACGGGTTCAGAATTCATGATAAAGACCGACCGGCAAAGCATTAGACATCTACTTAGTCAACCCCAAATTTCTGACCGTCATATCAAATGGGCTTCATTCATTCAAAGTTTCCATCCTATCATTCAATACCAACCTGGAAAAGAAAATGTAGTTGCTGATGCATTGAGTAGAAGACCTGCAATTCATAATATTTCTATCATATCTTTTGATTCATTGACTGCTATGAAAGACACATATCACCAGGATATTACTTTTCATTCTGATTGGCAAAAATTAGTTCAAAATAATTTCATTCCTGTTGATTCATTCTCATATAATGATGGATTCATGTTCTTTGAAAAGAGACTGTGTGTTACTATTCCATTCCGATCTTTTGTTTTGAATGAAATCCATTGTCCCCCATATCAAGGTCATAGAGGTATCATCTCTACATTACGCATGTTAACTGAAGATTTTTATTGGCCGCGTATGGATGCAGATGTATCTAATTTTGTTTCTGAATGTCTGATTTGTCAAAGAATAAAGAGACATCATGGTAAACAGTATGGATTATTAATGCCTTTGTCTATTCCATCTAAACCTTGGGAACATATATCTATGGATTTCATTACTGGCTTACCAAATACTAAATCTAACCATGACATGATTTGGACAATTGTAGATAGATTTAGTAAGCGAGCATATTTTATTGCATGTAAGAAAACTTTAACAGCATCACAAGCAGCACAGTTATTTTTGAAAACTGTTTTTACTAACCATGGATTGCCAAAAGTGATTATTTCAGATAGAGATTCTAGATTTTGTAATAATTTTTAGATTACACTGTTTGCAAATCTAGGCACAAAGATTGATTTCTCATCTGCATTTCATCCAGAAACAAATGGACAAACAGAAGCCACAAATAGCACCATTCTAGATCTTTTACGTGCATACACTATCTCTAAACCTCAGACATGGGATACTCATTTACATTTATTACAGTTTGCATATAACAATACACCGCACACATCTACAAAGAAAGCACCTTTTGAAGTTATTTATGGATATAGATTCTCTACACCTGTTGCATCTTTGTCTAATAGAATACAAAGTGCCGATGATATTGCTGTTATGCATAACACTATTTTTTATGAGGTCAAGGATATGATTGCTAAAGCCCAACAATCATATACCAAACAAGCCAACAAGAAAAGACAAGCTATGAATTTCAAAGTTGATGATTATGTTTGGCTTAGAATAGAAAAGCGTAGACTGCAAAGTGTAGATAGACATCCGGTTGTCAAATTAGCTCCTAGATTCTACGGACCATTTAGAATCATTCATAAGATTAATGACAATGCATTCAAGTTAGAACTGCCGTCTCATTGGAAAATTCATAATACATTTCATATTAGTTTATTGAGACCATTTAGAGGCCAATTACCTATCCACCCTGTCTATGAAAACCCACCTTTACTAGAAGAAGAGACTGAAATACTTGAACCAGAAGCCATTATAGACACTGACTACATGACCACTAGAACTGGCCGAAGGTATTCTAGATATCTAGTAAAATTTAAGAACCATCCTGTAGAGGAAGCACAATGGATGCACGCTAGAGACCTAAATGCTTTCCCCACTCTGTTAGCTCCACATTGAGCTAATAGCAATTGAGGTCAATTGCTATCCCACCCCGGGGGTATGATGCCAGGAGGCATATTCCACGGTGGATTCCGTGAGGTTTTACGGTGGATTCCGTAAACTTAGATGACCGGGGCTCATACGCAAAGAGGATTCTTTGTGCGAGAAGTTGATGGGGACGCCTGTCCTTTTCGGGCGTTTCATTAATTTAGTGTGTACATGGGTGATTCCATAGCGGGTGATTCCGCAAAATGCATATTAAATTAATAAACGTTTATGAGTTTAGAGTGCGCACTCGTAATAAATTAAGGTTAGGATTTATTTCTAACCAGTTGATTTATTTATGTAGCTGAAGACTGCTAGGTATTCACTTTTGTCGGTTTAATTGTGTTATTTTACTAACGATTGTGAATGCTTCAGTTGATGTGTAGAGATAGCAGCAGTGGCGGAGGAAAGCATTGGAGTCTAGCGGGTTTTCGACTCTTGGACTAGATTTTGATAGGCGCCACGCCTATATTTTGTTATGTCTATTGAGACATCGATTATTTATTATTATTTTGTATGCGCTTATGCGCCTGGATATGTTATTTCTATTTGGACATTGAGATTGGGCGTGCCAGACACTATGGGCACCGTCCATTAGCTTTATTTTCCTATTTTTGGTAGAAAGCAAACTCAAAAGCTAAAAGCTTGTCATATTTTTGTAATTGGGCTATTATTGAGCATGAAGATTGGAAATATACATTAAATACATGCTTTGTGAAGCGCTCACACAAGGCATGGGGGAGATTGAACCCAATTTGTCTCTTGCCTCTTGTCGTGCTTGCTTTTACATGGGTTTTTGTGCTAAAAAGTAGAGTACTTTGTTCTTGGGGACCTTCCGGGATTCACCACGTGAGCTATCTGCGTCCGATCTGCGCACCAGTGGTATCAGAGCGGAGCAGAGATCAAGAGCTTCCAATCGCTACCAATCTCGGGCGAAGGCGGAGCTCCAGGAACAAACGGCCTCTACAGTCAATCTCGTCGCGAACCGTCGATACAGGCAGACTTCTGGCGATCAAGAACCCCTGTTTCCACTGTCAGATCGCGAAGGACCAGGCTCTGCAGGCGGAGGACCACGCAATCATCTCCATCAACAAGTCGTTGAAAACCAGTGAGAAAGCTCTTAATCTTCTTTACTCAAAGCTTAATTACAAAGCTTTAAAAGCTTAAAAGAAGCTTTAGCTTCTTCAAAATCATCTCGAAGCATCAGAAGATAGGTTCGAAATTTCCGCGTTGAAAAAAAAACGCCCCCCCCCCCCCCCTCACGAAAAAAAACGGCGGCCTCTGCTAGTCCTCCTTAAGCTCTTAATCACTTAAGCTTAAGCTTAATCATTTAAGCTTAAGGCTTCTTGCAAGTTACACAGGGTAGAGAAGTCGATATACTCCGGGTCTCGCACTCCTGAAGTCAAGTTCCGTAAGTCGACGGTAATCAAGTTCTGCAAGTTCTGCAAGTCGGCCTAAGTCCAGCAAGTCCACAACTCTGCAAGTCTGCTAAGTCTGCAACTCTGCAAGTCAGACTAAATCAGAACTGACTAGTGCTTAAAACTCATAGAAGACTTGTTCGTATGCAAAAACTCTGAACTGGAAAGTTGTTCGCAGCAAGCTGTTCTACCTAAATACAAGCTCGTTGAAGTACTTTCAGCAAACGGAGACAGAAATATTGCAGAATTTCTGAAAATTGAAGAAGAGAATACCCAAAAATACATAGCCTTGTAACCCCAAATTTGAGCTACGCTCATCCCGCTAACTGATTTTGAGTGAGAAAGGTTTGTTGAGTTTTACAGGATGACTACCCCACATATGGATGATCCTATGGCTGAAGACGATCTACCCGAGCCTACCATGGAACAAAAGCTGGATCTTATCATGTTGCAATTGGAAGAAGAGCGAAGAGCTAGGCAAGCCTTGCAAGCGCAATTGACAAAGCTACAAGGAGCGTCCACTGATAAAGAAGAACCGCAAGCTGAAGATTTGATTCGCCGTACCATCGACGCCACTCTTGAAGCACAAACCATTCGCAAGGAATCCAAGATAAGTAAACGAAGTTTCAAGTTTCGCACTTTCAATGGCACAAGAGAAGGAAAGACTGTTTTATCATTCATTAGCCAGTTTGATGACTATTTCCATGAGGAAACTTATCCTGAGAAAGATAAAATCAAGTGTGTTACTAATCATCTGATAGACAGAGCATCACTTTGGTGGACTGTAGTCCGCAAGAGCATAGAATGTCCTGCTACATGGGAAGATTTTAAGAAGAAGTTCATGCAAAATTTCCTTCCACCGCAATTTCATGAGAAGGCTATCAAGCAATGGGATTTACTTCAACAGCGCGATCGTGAGCCTATTCCACAGTATACAGAGCGTTTTTGGAATGCACTCTTACAGTTACGCATGCTTGAAGACGTACCAGAAACGACACATAAGCGGAAGTATATGTCTGGACTTCTTGGACATTACTACGCTGAAGTGAACATGTTCAAGCCTGCTACCCTTGAAGACGCCATCTCCTTAGCTCACGACACTGAAGATAAGTTACACGGAAGAGATCGACGACCACAGCCATTTCAAGCAAACGGTAGTTATGGATCTAAACAATTCAATTCCAATTTCAGAAGGTTTAATCCAGGTCGTTTTTCCTCACCATCTTTCCGCAAGAATTGGCCTAAACCACCTGCACTACCATCCACTGCCAATTCAAATTCTAGACCCTATTCCACAAGCAAATCCAAATGTACCCAGACTCCCAGCCATTGCAAATAATGTGACCAAAGCCAAGCCCATCGTATGCTACAAGTGTCACCAGCCAGGGCATCTCGCAGCAAATTGTCATTCAAAGAAGCCATCAGCACATATCAACTACCTTGGAGCTATGGACGAAGACGAGCACGAGGATATGCCGGATTTCACTGAAGAAGAAGATGATCCTACTACTACTTCCGGCACTTTACCAGGTATGCCTACTTCACATTCATTGTTGACTACGAAATGTATGGTGCATGGAAAAGAAAGAATTATATTGCATGATGACGGTAGTACCCATGACTTTATTTCAGCAAAATTGGTAAAGGAATTGAAATTGCATACTGTACCTACGCACTATCGCATAAAAGCTGCATTTTTAGGCACTAGGTACAATGGCACACAAGAAGTTCAAGATTTAGAAATTCAAATTGGTCCATATATTGAAAGAAGAAATTTCTTAGTTGTCCCATTACAGTCTAGCGACATTATTCTAGGAATGCCATGGAGACACCAACATAATCCCAATATAGATTATTCCACACACACAATGAATATTAATTTTCAAGGAAAATCTATTACATTATTTGGTATGCATGCATCTCATATGTTTCCACTGCTTTCGCATACTCAAGCAAAACGTGCACTACGCAAGAATACTAAACCATATCTCATTTGGGTAAATGAATTGCATGCAAAGGAAAATCATATGCACCCTAGGCATAAGGAATTTCTCGCATATTTTAAGGATTGTTTTGCAGAAGACCTACCACCAGGTTTACCTCCATCACGTCCAGAAGACCATAAGATTGACCTAATACCTGGCACACAACCACCTTGCAAAGCCCCATATAGGCACAATCAAATAGAGCAAAAAGAAATCCAGAGTCAAGTTGAAGAATTACTAAATAGAGGCTTAATTCGACCTAGCAGTTCTCCATTCGGTGCACCTGTGCTCTTAGTCAAGAAAAAGAATAATACTTATCGGATGTGTATTGACTACCGAGCATTAAACAAGATCACTGTAAAGAATAGGTATCCTATACCTAGAGTTGATGACCTTATGGACAAACTGCAAGGATCTTCTATATTTAGTAAAATTGACCTTAAGTCTGGATATCATCAGGTGAGGCTAGACAGATCCGACATATTTAAGACTGCATTCAGGACACAGTTTGGCCATTACGAATTCTTAGTCATGCCATTTGGATTAACTAATGCACCTGCTACTTTCAGTAGAATGATGAACCGTATTTTTCTAAAATATCAATATTGTGTCATTGTTTTCTTTGATGATATTTTAGTGTTCAGTCAAAGTGAAAAAGAGCATTATGAGCATTTATCATTAGTTTTTCAATTACTGAAAGAAAATCAATTGTTTGCAAATCCTGACAAGAGTGAATTCTTTAAGACAGAAATAGAATATCTAGGTCATATTGTATCAAAAGAAGGAATTAAAGTTGATCCTAAGAAAATTGATGCAATATTGCATTGGCCTGTTCCTAAAAATGTACATGAATTACGCTCATTCCTTGGTCTTGCTAGTTTCTATAGGAAGTTTGTACGTAATTTCTCATTACTTGCTTTACCATTGACCAAACTTCTTAAGAAAGGAATTGTTTACCAACGGACTGAAAATCAGCAGAAATCCTTTGACTTACTCAAACGTGCATTAACCAATGCCCCTGTTCTACAATTGCCTGACTTTAACAGACCATTCTTTTTAGTTGTGACCGATGCTAGCGGATCAGGAATAGGAGCCGTGCTACTGCAAGACAACCATCCAATAGCATATTCTAGTTCTAAGCTGAAACCCTCTGAGCTCAAACATTCCACTTATGACAAGGAACTCTTAGCAGTTGTACAAGCATTAAAACAATGGAAGCATTATTTAACGGGTTCAGAATTCATGATAAAGACCGACCGGCAAAGCATTAGACATCTACTTAGTCAACCCCAAATTTCTGACCGTCATATCAAATGGGCTTCATTCATTCAAAGTTTCCATCCTATCATTCAATACCAACCTGGAAAAGAAAATGTAGTTGCTGATGCATTGAGTAGAAGACCTGCAATTCATAATATTTCTATCATATCTTTTGATTCATTGACTGCTATGAAAGACACATATCACCAGGATATTACTTTTCATTCTGATTGGCAAAAATTAGTTCAAAATAATTTCATTCCTGTTGATTCATTCTCATATAATGATGGATTCATGTTCTTTGAAAAGAGACTGTGTGTTACTATTCCATTCCGATCTTTTGTTTTGAATGAAATCCATTGTCCCCCATATCAAGGTCATAGAGGTATCATCTCTACATTACGCATGTTAACTGAAGATTTTTATTGGCCGCGTATGGATGCAGATGTATCTAATTTTGTTTCTGAATGTCTGATTTGTCAAAGAATAAAGAGACATCATGGTAAACAGTATGGATTATTAATGCCTTTGTCTATTCCATCTAAACCTTGGGAACATATATCTATGGATTTCATTACTGGCTTACCAAATACTAAATCTAACCATGACATGATTTGGACAATTGTAGATAGATTTAGTAAGCGAGCATATTTTATTGCATGTAAGAAAACTTTAAGAGCATCACAAGCAGCACAGTTATTTTTGAAAACTGTTTTTACTAACCATGGATTGCCAAAAGTGATTATTTCAGATAGAGATTCTAGATTTTGTAATAATTTTTAGATTACACTGTTTGCAAATCTAGGCACAAAGATTGATTTCTCATCTGCATTTCATCCAGAAACAAATGGACAAACAGAAGCCACAAATAGCACCATTCTAGATCTTTTACGTGCATACACTATCTCTAAACCTCAGACATGGGATACTCATTTACATTTATTACAGTTTGCATATAACAATACACCGCACACATCTACAAAGAAAGCACCTTTTGAAGTTATTTATGGATATAGATTCTCTACACCTGTTGCATCTTTGTCTAATAGAATACAAAGTGCCGATGATATTGCTGTTATGCATAACACTATTTTTTATGAGGTCAAGGATATGATTGCTAAAGCCCAACAATCATATACCAAACAAGCCAACAAGAAAAGACAAGCTATGAATTTCAAAGTTGATGATTATGTTTGGCTTAGAATAGAAAAGCGTAGACTGCAAAGTGTAGATAGACATCCGGTTGTCAAATTAGCTCCTAGATTCTACGGACCATTTAGAATCATTCATAAGATTAATGACAATGCATTCAAGTTAGAACTGCCGTCTCATTGGAAAATTCATAATACATTTCATATTAGTTTATTGAGACCATTTAGAGGCCAATTACCTATCCACCCTGTCTATGAAAACCCACCTTTACTAGAAGAAGAGACTGAAATACTTGAACCAGAAGCCATTATAGACACTGACTACATGACCACTAGAACTGGCCGAAGGTATTCTAGATATCTAGTAAAATTTAAGAACCATCCTGTAGAGGAAGCACAATGGATGCACGCTAGAGACCTAAATGCTTTCCCCACTCTGTTAGCTCCACATTGAGCTAATAGCAATTGAGGTCAATTGCTATCCCACCCCGGGGGTATGATGCCAGGAGGCATATTCCACGGTGGATTCCGTGAGGTTTTACGGTGGATTCCGTAAACTTAGATGACCGGGGCTCATACGCAAAGAGGATTCTTTGTGCGAGAAGTTGATGGGGACGCCTGTCCTTTTCGGGCGTTTCATTAATTTAGTGTGTACATGGGTGATTCCATAGCGGGTGATTCCGCAAAATGCATATTAAATTAATAAACGTTTATGAGTTTAGAGTGCGCACTCGTAATAAATTAAGGTTAGGATTTATTTCTAACCAGTTGATTTATTTATGTAGCTGAAGACTGCTAGGTATTCACTTTTGTCGGTTTAATTGTGTTATTTTACTAACGATTGTGAATGCTTCAGTTGATGTGTAGAGATAGCAGCAGTGGCGGAGGAAAGCATTGGAGTCTAGCGGGTTTTCGACTCTTGGACTAGATTTTGATAGGCGCCACGCCTATATTTTGTTATGTCTATTGAGACATCGATTATTTATTATTATTTTGTATGCGCTTATGCGCCTGGATATGTTATTTCTATTTGGACATTGAGATTGGGCGTGCCAGACACTATGGGCACCGTCCATTAGCTTTATTTTCCTATTTTTGGTAGAAAGCAAACTCAAAAGCTAAAAGCTTGTCATATTTTTGTAATTGGGCTATTATTGAGCATGAAGATTGGAAATATACATTAAATACATGCTTTGTGAAGCGCTCACACAAGGCATGGGGGAGATTGAACCCAATTTGTCTCTTGCCTCTTGTCGTGCTTGCTTTTACATGGGTTTTTGTGCTAAAAAGTAGAGTACTTTGTTCTTGGGGACCTTCCGGGATTCACCACGTGAGCTATCTGCGTCCGATCTGCGCACCAGTGGTATCAGAGCGGAGCAGAGATCAAGAGCTTCCAATCGCTACCAATCTCGGGCGAAGGCGGAGCTCCAGGAACAAACGGCCTCTACAGTCAATCTCGTCGCGAACCGTCGATACAGGCAGACTTCTGGCGATCAAGAACCCCTGTTTCCACTGTCAGATCGCGAAGGACCAGGCTCTGCAGGCGGAGGACCACGCAATCATCTCCATCAACAAGTCGTTGAAAACCAGTGAGAAAGCTCTTAATCTTCTTTACTCAAAGCTTAATTACAAAGCTTTAAAAGCTTAAAAGAAGCTTTAGCTTCTTCAAAATCATCTCGAAGCATCAGAAGATAGGTTCGAAATTTCCGCGTTGAAAAAAAAACGCCCCCCCCCCCCCCCTCACGAAAAAAAACGGCGGCCTCTGCTAGTCCTCCTTAAGCTCTTAATCACTTAAGCTTAAGCTTAATCATTTAAGCTTAAGGCTTCTTGCAAGTTACACAGGGTAGAGAAGTCGATATACTCCGGGTCTCGCACTCCTGAAGTCAAGTTCCGTAAGTCGACGGTAATCAAGTTCTGCAAGTTCTGCAAGTCGGCCTAAGTCCAGCAAGTCCACAACTCTGCAAGTCTGCTAAGTCTGCAACTCTGCAAGTCAGACTAAATCAGAACTGACTAGTGCTTAAAACTCATAGAAGACTTGTTCGTATGCAAAAACTCTGAACTGGAAAGTTGTTCGCAGCAAGCTGTTCTACCTAAATACAAGCTCGTTGAAGTACTTTCAGCAAACGGAGACAGAAATATTGCAGAATTTCTGAAAATTGAAGAAGAGAATACCCAAAAATACATAGCCTTGTAACCCCAAATTTGAGCTACGCTCATCCCGCTAACTGATTTTGAGTGAGAAAGGTTTGTTGAGTTTTACAGGATGACTACCCCACATATGGATGATCCTATGGCTGAAGACGATCTACCCGAGCCTACCATGGAACAAAAGCTGGATCTTATCATGTTGCAATTGGAAGAAGAGCGAAGAGCTAGGCAAGCCTTGCAAGCGCAATTGACAAAGCTACAAGGAGCGTCCACTGATAAAGAAGAACCGCAAGCTGAAGATTTGATTCGCCGTACCATCGACGCCACTCTTGAAGCACAAACCATTCGCAAGGAATCCAAGATAAGTAAACGAAGTTTCAAGTTTCGCACTTTCAATGGCACAAGAGAAGGAAAGACTGTTTTATCATTCATTAGCCAGTTTGATGACTATTTCCATGAGGAAACTTATCCTGAGAAAGATAAAATCAAGTGTGTTACTAATCATCTGATAGACAGAGCATCACTTTGGTGGACTGTAGTCCGCAAGAGCATAGAATGTCCTGCTACATGGGAAGATTTTAAGAAGAAGTTCATGCAAAATTTCCTTCCACCGCAATTTCATGAGAAGGCTATCAAGCAATGGGATTTACTTCAACAGCGCGATCGTGAGCCTATTCCACAGTATACAGAGCGTTTTTGGAATGCACTCTTACAGTTACGCATGCTTGAAGACGTACCAGAAACGACACATAAGCGGAAGTATATGTCTGGACTTCTTGGACATTACTACGCTGAAGTGAACATGTTCAAGCCTGCTACCCTTGAAGACGCCATCTCCTTAGCTCACGACACTGAAGATAAGTTACACGGAAGAGATCGACGACCACAGCCATTTCAAGCAAACGGTAGTTATGGATCTAAACAATTCAATTCCAATTTCAGAAGGTTTAATCCAGGTCGTTTTTCCTCACCATCTTTCCGCAAGAATTGGCCTAAACCACCTGCACTACCATCCACTGCCAATTCAAATTCTAGACCCTATTCCACAAGCAAATCCAAATGTACCCAGACTCCCAGCCATTGCAAATAATGTGACCAAAGCCAAGCCCATCGTATGCTACAAGTGTCACCAGCCAGGGCATCTCGCAGCAAATTGTCATTCAAAGAAGCCATCAGCACATATCAACTACCTTGGAGCTATGGACGAAGACGAGCACGAGGATATGCCGGATTTCACTGAAGAAGAAGATGATCCTACTACTACTTCCGGCACTTTACCAGGTATGCCTACTTCACATTCATTGTTGACTACGAAATGTATGGTGCATGGAAAAGAAAGAATTATATTGCATGATGACGGTAGTACCCATGACTTTATTTCAGCAAAATTGGTAAAGGAATTGAAATTGCATACTGTACCTACGCACTATCGCATAAAAGCTGCATTTTTAGGCACTAGGTACAATGGCACACAAGAAGTTCAAGATTTAGAAATTCAAATTGGTCCATATATTGAAAGAAGAAATTTCTTAGTTGTCCCATTACAGTCTAGCGACATTATTCTAGGAATGCCATGGAGACACCAACATAATCCCAATATAGATTATTCCACACACACAATGAATATTAATTTTCAAGGAAAATCTATTACATTATTTGGTATGCATGCATCTCATATGTTTCCACTGCTTTCGCATACTCAAGCAAAACGTGCACTACGCAAGAATACTAAACCATATCTCATTTGGGTAAATGAATTGCATGCAAAGGAAAATCATATGCACCCTAGGCATAAGGAATTTCTCGCATATTTTAAGGATTGTTTTGCAGAAGACCTACCACCAGGTTTACCTCCATCACGTCCAGAAGACCATAAGATTGACCTAATACCTGGCACACAACCACCTTGCAAAGCCCCATATAGGCACAATCAAATAGAGCAAAAAGAAATCCAGAGTCAAGTTGAAGAATTACTAAATAGAGGCTTAATTCGACCTAGCAGTTCTCCATTCGGTGCACCTGTGCTCTTAGTCAAGAAAAAGAATAATACTTATCGGATGTGTATTGACTACCGAGCATTAAACAAGATCACTGTAAAGAATAGGTATCCTATACCTAGAGTTGATGACCTTATGGACAAACTGCAAGGATCTTCTATATTTAGTAAAATTGACCTTAAGTCTGGATATCATCAGGTGAGGCTAGACAGATCCGACATATTTAAGACTGCATTCAGGACACAGTTTGGCCATTACGAATTCTTAGTCATGCCATTTGGATTAACTAATGCACCTGCTACTTTCAGTAGAATGATGAACCGTATTTTTCTAAAATATCAATATTGTGTCATTGTTTTCTTTGATGATATTTTAGTGTTCAGTCAAAGTGAAAAAGAGCATTATGAGCATTTATCATTAGTTTTTCAATTACTGAAAGAAAATCAATTGTTTGCAAATCCTGACAAGAGTGAATTCTTTAAGACAGAAATAGAATATCTAGGTCATATTGTATCAAAAGAAGGAATTAAAGTTGATCCTAAGAAAATTGATGCAATATTGCATTGGCCTGTTCCTAAAAATGTACATGAATTACGCTCATTCCTTGGTCTTGCTAGTTTCTATAGGAAGTTTGTACGTAATTTCTCATTACTTGCTTTACCATTGACCAAACTTCTTAAGAAAGGAATTGTTTACCAACGGACTGAAAATCAGCAGAAATCCTTTGACTTACTCAAACGTGCATTAACCAATGCCCCTGTTCTACAATTGCCTGACTTTAACAGACCATTCTTTTTAGTTGTGACCGATGCTAGCGGATCAGGAATAGGAGCCGTGCTACTGCAAGACAACCATCCAATAGCATATTCTAGTTCTAAGCTGAAACCCTCTGAGCTCAAACATTCCACTTATGACAAGGAACTCTTAGCAGTTGTACAAGCATTAAAACAATGGAAGCATTATTTAACGGGTTCAGAATTCATGATAAAGACCGACCGGCAAAGCATTAGACATCTACTTAGTCAACCCCAAATTTCTGACCGTCATATCAAATGGGCTTCATTCATTCAAAGTTTCCATCCTATCATTCAATACCAACCTGGAAAAGAAAATGTAGTTGCTGATGCATTGAGTAGAAGACCTGCAATTCATAATATTTCTATCATATCTTTTGATTCATTGACTGCTATGAAAGACACATATCACCAGGATATTACTTTTCATTCTGATTGGCAAAAATTAGTTCAAAATAATTTCATTCCTGTTGATTCATTCTCATATAATGATGGATTCATGTTCTTTGAAAAGAGACTGTGTGTTACTATTCCATTCCGATCTTTTGTTTTGAATGAAATCCATTGTCCCCCATATCAAGGTCATAGAGGTATCATCTCTACATTACGCATGTTAACTGAAGATTTTTATTGGCCGCGTATGGATGCAGATGTATCTAATTTTGTTTCTGAATGTCTGATTTGTCAAAGAATAAAGAGACATCATGGTAAACAGTATGGATTATTAATGCCTTTGTCTATTCCATCTAAACCTTGGGAACATATATCTATGGATTTCATTACTGGCTTACCAAATACTAAATCTAACCATGACATGATTTGGACAATTGTAGATAGATTTAGTAAGCGAGCATATTTTATTGCATGTAAGAAAACTTTAAGAGCATCACAAGCAGCACAGTTATTTTTGAAAACTGTTTTTACTAACCATGGATTGCCAAAAGTGATTATTTCAGATAGAGATTCTAGATTTTGTAATAATTTTTAGATTACACTGTTTGCAAATCTAGGCACAAAGATTGATTTCTCATCTGCATTTCATCCAGAAACAAATGGACAAACAGAAGCCACAAATAGCACCATTCTAGATCTTTTACGTGCATACACTATCTCTAAACCTCAGACATGGGATACTCATTTACATTTATTACAGTTTGCATATAACAATACACCGCACACATCTACAAAGAAAGCACCTTTTGAAGTTATTTATGGATATAGATTCTCTACACCTGTTGCATCTTTGTCTAATAGAATACAAAGTGCCGATGATATTGCTGTTATGCATAACACTATTTTTTATGAGGTCAAGGATATGATTGCTAAAGCCCAACAATCATATACCAAACAAGCCAACAAGAAAAGACAAGCTATGAATTTCAAAGTTGATGATTATGTTTGGCTTAGAATAGAAAAGCGTAGACTGCAAAGTGTAGATAGACATCCGGTTGTCAAATTAGCTCCTAGATTCTACGGACCATTTAGAATCATTCATAAGATTAATGACAATGCATTCAAGTTAGAACTGCCGTCTCATTGGAAAATTCATAATACATTTCATATTAGTTTATTGAGACCATTTAGAGGCCAATTACCTATCCACCCTGTCTATGAAAACCCACCTTTACTAGAAGAAGAGACTGAAATACTTGAACCAGAAGCCATTATAGACACTGACTACATGACCACTAGAACTGGCCGAAGGTATTCTAGATATCTAGTAAAATTTAAGAACCATCCTGTAGAGGAAGCACAATGGATGCACGCTAGAGACCTAAATGCTTTCCCCACTCTGTTAGCTCCACATTGAGCTAATAGCAATTGAGGTCAATTGCTATCCCACCCCGGGGGTATGATGCCAGGAGGCATATTCCACGGTGGATTCCGTGAGGTTTTACGGTGGATTCCGTAAACTTAGATGACCGGGGCTCATACGCAAAGAGGATTCTTTGTGCGAGAAGTTGATGGGGACGCCTGTCCTTTTCGGGCGTTTCATTAATTTAGTGTGTACATGGGTGATTCCATAGCGGGTGATTCCGCAAAATGCATATTAAATTAATAAACGTTTATGAGTTTAGAGTGCGCACTCGTAATAAATTAAGGTTAGGATTTATTTCTAACCAGTTGATTTATTTATGTAGCTGAAGACTGCTAGGTATTCACTTTTGTCGGTTTAATTGTGTTATTTTACTAACGATTGTGAATGCTTCAGTTGATGTGTAGAGATAGCAGCAGTGGCGGAGGAAAGCATTGGAGTCTAGCGGGTTTTCGACTCTTGGACTAGATTTTGATAGGCGCCACGCCTATATTTTGTTATGTCTATTGAGACATCGATTATTTATTATTATTTTGTATGCGCTTATGCGCCTGGATATGTTATTTCTATTTGGACATTGAGATTGGGCGTGCCAGACACTATGGGCACCGTCCATTAGCTTTATTTTCCTATTTTTGGTAGAAAGCAAACTCAAAAGCTAAAAGCTTGTCATATTTTTGTAATTGGGCTATTATTGAGCATGAAGATTGGAAATATACATTAAATACATGCTTTGTGAAGCGCTCACACAAGGCATGGGGGAGATTGAACCCAATTTGTCTCTTGCCTCTTGTCGTGCTTGCTTTTACATGGGTTTTTGTGCTAAAAAGTAGAGTACTTTGTTCTTGGGGACCTTCCGGGATTCACCACGTGAGCTATCTGCGTCCGATCTGCGCACCAGTGGTATCAGAGCGGAGCAGAGATCAAGAGCTTCCAATCGCTACCAATCTCGGGCGAAGGCGGAGCTCCAGGAACAAACGGCCTCTACAGTCAATCTCGTCGCGAACCGTCGATACAGGCAGACTTCTGGCGATCAAGAACCCCTGTTTCCACTGTCAGATCGCGAAGGACCAGGCTCTGCAGGCGGAGGACCACGCAATCATCTCCATCAACAAGTCGTTGAAAACCAGTGAGAAAGCTCTTAATCTTCTTTACTCAAAGCTTAATTACAAAGCTTTAAAAGCTTAAAAGAAGCTTTAGCTTCTTCAAAATCATCTCGAAGCATCAGAAGATAGGTTCGAAATTTCCGCGTTGAAAAAAAAACGCCCCCCCCCCCCCCCCCTCACGAAAAAAAACGGCGGCCTCTGCTAGTCCTCCTTAAGCTCTTAATCACTTAAGCTTAAGCTTAATCATTTAAGCTTAAGGCTTCTTGCAAGTTACACAGGGTAGAGAAGTCGATATACTCCGGGTCTCGCACTCCTGAAGTCAAGTTCCGTAAGTCGACGGTAATCAAGTTCTGCAAGTTCTGCAAGTCGGCCTAAGTCCAGCAAGTCCACAACTCTGCAAGTCTGCTAAGTCTGCAACTCTGCAAGTCAGACTAAATCAGAACTGACTAGTGCTTAAAACTCATAGAAGACTTGTTCGTATGCAAAAACTCTGAACTGGAAAGTTGTTCGCAGCAAGCTGTTCTACCTAAATACAAGCTCGTTGAAGTACTTTCAGCAAACGGAGACAGAAATATTGCAGAATTTCTGAAAATTGAAGAAGAGAATACCCAAAAATACATAGCCTTGTAACCCCAAATTTGAGCTACGCTCATCCCGCTAACTGATTTTGAGTGAGAAAGGTTTGTTGAGTTTTACAGGATGACTACCCCACATATGGATGATCCTATGGCTGAAGACGATCTACCCGAGCCTACCATGGAACAAAAGCTGGATCTTATCATGTTGCAATTGGAAGAAGAGCGAAGAGCTAGGCAAGCCTTGCAAGCGCAATTGACAAAGCTACAAGGAGCGTCCACTGATAAAGAAGAACCGCAAGCTGAAGATTTGATTCGCCGTACCATCGACGCCACTCTTGAAGCACAAACCATTCGCAAGGAATCCAAGATAAGTAAACGAAGTTTCAAGTTTCGCACTTTCAATGGCATAAGAGAAGGAAAGACTGTTTTATCATTCATTAGCCAGTTTGATGACTATTTCCATGAGGAAACTTATCCTGAGAAAGATAAAATCAAGTGTGTTACTAATCATCTGATAGACAGAGCATCACTTTGGTGGACTGTAGTCCGCAAGAGCATAGAATGTCCTGCTACATGGGAAGATTTTAAGAAGAAGTTCATGCAAAATTTCCTTCCACCGCAATTTCATGAGAAGGCTATCAAGCAATGGGATTTACTTCAACAGCGTGATCGTGAGCCTATTCCACAGTATACAGAGCGTTTTTGGAATGCACTCTTACAGTTACGCATGCTTGAAGACGTACCAGAAACGACACATAAGCGGAAGTATATGTCTGGACTTCTTGGACATTACTACGCTGAAGTGAACATGTTCAAGCCTGCTACCCTTGAAGACGCCATCTCCTTAGCTCACGACACTGAAGATAAGTTACACGGAAGAGATCGACGACCACAGCCATTTCAAGCAAACGGTAGTTATGGATCTAAACAATTCAATTCCAATTTCAGAAGGTTTAATCCAGGTCGTTTTTCCTCACCATCTTTCCGCAAGAATTGGCCTAAACCACCTGCACTACCATCCACTGCCAATTCAAATTCTAGACCCTATTCCACAAGCAAATCCAAATGTACCCAGACTCCCAGCCATTGCAAATAATGTGACCAAAGCCAAGCCCATCGTATGCTACAAGTGTCACCAGCCAGGGCATCTCGCAGCAAATTGTCATTCAAAGAAGCCATCAGCACATATCAACTACCTTGGAGCTATGGACGAAGACGAGCACGAGGATATGCCGGATTTCACTGAAGAAGAAGATGATCCTACTACTACTTCCGGCACTTTACCAGGTATGCCTACTTCACATTCATTGTTGACTACGAAATGTATGGTGCATGGAAAAGAAAGAATTATATTGCATGATGACGGTAGTACCCATGACTTTATTTCAGCAAAATTGGTAAAGGAATTGAAATTGCATACTGTACCTACGCACTATCGCATAAAAGCTGCATTTTTAGGCACTAGGTACAATGGCACACAAGAAGTTCAAGATTTAGAAATTCAAATTGGTCCATATATTGAAAGAAGAAATTTCTTAGTTGTCCCATTACAGTCTAGCGACATTATTCTAGGAATGCCATGGAGACACCAACATAATCCCAATATAGATTATTCCACACACACAATGAATATTAATTTTCAAGGAAAATCTATTACATTATTTGGTATGCATGCATCTCATATGTTTCCACTGCTTTCGCATACTCAAGCAAAACGTGCACTACGCAAGAATACTAAACCATATCTCATTTGGGTAAATGAATTGCATGCAAAGGAAAATCATATGCACCCTAGGCATAAGGAATTTCTCGCATATTTTAAGGATTGTTTTGCAGAAGACCTACCACCAGGTTTACCTCCATCACGTCCAGAAGACCATAAGATTGACCTAATACCTGGCACACAACCACCTTGCAAAGCCCCATATAGGCACAATCAAATAGAGCAAAAAGAAATCCAGAGTCAAGTTGAAGAATTACTAAATAGAGGCTTAATTCGACCTAGCAGTTCTCCATTCGGTGCACCTGTGCTCTTAGTCAAGAAAAAGAATAATACTTATCGGATGTGTATTGACTACCGAGCATTAAACAAGATCACTGTAAAGAATAGGTATCCTATACCTAGAGTTGATGACCTTATGGACAAACTGCAAGGATCTTCTATATTTAGTAAAATTGACCTTAAGTCTGGATATCATCAGGTGAGGCTAGACAGATCCGACATATTTAAGACTGCATTCAGGACACAGTTTGGCCATTACGAATTCTTAGTCATGCCATTTGGATTAACTAATGCACCTGCTACTTTCAGTAGAATGATGAACCGTATTTTTCTAAAATATCAATATTGTGTCATTGTTTTCTTTGATGATATTTTAGTGTTCAGTCAAAGTGAAAAAGAGCATTATGAGCATTTATCATTAGTTTTTCAATTACTGAAAGAAAATCAATTGTTTGCAAATCCTGACAAGAGTGAATTCTTTAAGACAGAAATAGAATATCTAGGTCATATTGTATCAAAAGAAGGAATTAAAGTTGATCCTAAGAAAATTGATGCAATATTGCATTGGCCTGTTCCTAAAAATGTACATGAATTACGCTCATTCCTTGGTCTTGCTAGTTTCTATAGGAAGTTTGTACGTAATTTCTCATTACTTGCTTTACCATTGACCAAACTTCTTAAGAAAGGAATTGTTTACCAACGGACTGAAAATCAGCAGAAATCCTTTGACTTACTCAAACGTGCATTAACCAATGCCCCTGTTCTACAATTGCCTGACTTTAACAGACCATTCTTTTTAGTTGTGACCGATGCTAGCGGATCAGGAATAGGAGCCGTGCTACTGCAAGACAACCATCCAATAGCATATTCTAGTTCTAAGCTGAAACCCTCTGAGCTCAAACATTCCACTTATGACAAGGAACTCTTAGCAGTTGTACAAGCATTAAAACAATGGAAGCATTATTTAACGGGTTCAGAATTCATGATAAAGACCGACCGGCAAAGCATTAGACATCTACTTAGTCAACCCCAAATTTCTGACCGTCATATCAAATGGGCTTCATTCATTCAAAGTTTCCATCCTATCATTCAATACCAACCTGGAAAAGAAAATGTAGTTGCTGATGCATTGAGTAGAAGACCTGCAATTCATAATATTTCTATCATATCTTTTGATTCATTGACTGCTATGAAAGACACATATCACCAGGATATTACTTTTCATTCTGATTGGCAAAAATTAGTTCAAAATAATTTCATTCCTGTTGATTCATTCTCATATAATGATGGATTCATGTTCTTTGAAAAGAGACTGTGTGTTACTATTCCATTCCGATCTTTTGTTTTGAATGAAATCCATTGTCCCCCATATCAAGGTCATAGAGGTATCATCTCTACATTACGCATGTTAACTGAAGATTTTTATTGGCCGCGTATGGATGCAGATGTATCTAATTTTGTTTCTGAATGTCTGATTTGTCAAAGAATAAAGAGACATCATGGTAAACAGTATGGATTATTAATGCCTTTGTCTATTCCATCTAAACCTTGGGAACATATATCTATGGATTTCATTACTGGCTTACCAAATACTAAATCTAACCATGACATGATTTGGACAATTGTAGATAGATTTAGTAAGCGAGCATATTTTATTGCATGTAAGAAAACTTTAAGAGCATCACAAGCAGCACAGTTATTTTTGAAAACTGTTTTTACTAACCATGGATTGCCAAAAGTGATTATTTCAGATAGAGATTCTAGATTTTGTAATAATTTTTAGATTACACTGTTTGCAAATCTAGGCACAAAGATTGATTTCTCATCTGCATTTCATCCAGAAACAAATGGACAAACAGAAGCCACAAATAGCACCATTCTAGATCTTTTACGTGCATACACTATCTCTAAACCTCAGACATGGGATACTCATTTACATTTATTACAGTTTGCATATAACAATACACCGCACACATCTACAAAGAAAGCACCTTTTGAAGTTATTTATGGATATAGATTCTCTACACCTGTTGCATCTTTGTCTAATAGAATACAAAGTGCCGATGATATTGCTGTTATGCATAACACTATTTTTTATGAGGTCAAGGATATGATTGCTAAAGCCCAACAATCATATACCAAACAAGCCAACAAGAAAAGACAAGCTATGAATTTCAAAGTTGATGATTATGTTTGGCTTAGAATAGAAAAGCGTAGACTGCAAAGTGTAGATAGACATCCGGTTGTCAAATTAGCTCCTAGATTCTACGGACCATTTAGAATCATTCATAAGATTAATGACAATGCATTCAAGTTAGAACTGCCGTCTCATTGGAAAATTCATAATACATTTCATATTAGTTTATTGAGACCATTTAGAGGCCAATTACCTATCCACCCTGTCTATGAAAACCCACCTTTACTAGAAGAAGAGACTGAAATACTTGAACCAGAAGCCATTATAGACACTGACTACATGACCACTAGAACTGGCCGAAGGTATTCTAGATATCTAGTAAAATTTAAGAACCATCCTGTAGAGGAAGCACAATGGATGCACGCTAGAGACCTAAATGCTTTCCCCACTCTGTTAGCTCCACATTGAGCTAATAGCAATTGAGGTCAATTGCTATCCCACCCCGGGGGTATGATGCCAGGAGGCATATTCCACGGTGGATTCCGTGAGGTTTTACGGTGGATTCCGTAAACTTAGATGACCGGGGCTCATACGCAAAGAGGATTCTTTGTGCGAGAAGTTGATGGGGACGCCTGTCCTTTTCGGGCGTTTCATTAATTTAGTGTGTACATGGGTGATTCCATAGCGGGTGATTCCGCAAAATGCATATTAAATTAATAAACGTTTATGAGTTTAGAGTGCGCACTCGTAATAAATTAAGGTTAGGATTTATTTCTAACCAGTTGATTTATTTATGTAGCTGAAGACTGCTAGGTATTCACTTTTGTCGGTTTAATTGTGTTATTTTACTAACGATTGTGAATGCTTCAGTTGATGTGTAGAGATAGCAGCAGTGGCGGAGGAAAGCATTGGAGTCTAGCGGGTTTTCGACTCTTGGACTAGATTTTGATAGGCGCCACGCCTATATTTTGTTATGTCTATTGAGACATCGATTATTTATTATTATTTTGTATGCGCTTATGCGCCTGGATATGTTATTTCTATTTGGACATTGAGATTGGGCGTGCCAGACACTATGGGCACCGTCCATTAGCTTTATTTTCCTATTTTTGGTAGAAAGCAAACTCAAAAGCTAAAAGCTTGTCATATTTTTGTAATTGGGCTATTATTGAGCATGAAGATTGGAAATATACATTAAATACATGCTTTGTGAAGCGCTCACACAAGGCATGGGGGAGATTGAACCCAATTTGTCTCTTGCCTCTTGTCGTGCTTGCTTTTACATGGGTTTTTGTGCTAAAAAGTAGAGTACTTTGTTCTTGGGGACCTTCCGGGATTCACCACGTGAGCTATCTGCGTCCGATCTGCGCACCAGTGGTATCAGAGCGGAGCAGAGATCAAGAGCTTCCAATCGCTACCAATCTCGGGCGAAGGCGGA